>NC_051409.1:5568129-5568301 GCF_015228065.2 Penaeus monodon | reverse complement strand
GTATTCATTGCATACTAAATCAAGATGAAAACGAAAACTCTAATTCAGAGCAGAAGCAACGTTTCCCAAATGGAAATGAGGAAAATTATAATATTAAAATAATGTTACATCTTAGTGTTCCATCCTCACGCAGATGCCAATGGAAAGTGTGCCCATTATATGAGATAACAGA
>NC_051409.1:5566667-5566790 GCF_015228065.2 Penaeus monodon | reverse complement strand
AATTATATGCTTTATATAATACCGAATGAACCTTATCAACCTTATGCCAAGATTCCTTAAGCGTCATTTTCCAAAATCACCCCCCCCCCTCAGGTGACCCGCTTTTGTCTTCAATTTCTTTAC
>NC_051409.1:5566308-5566452 GCF_015228065.2 Penaeus monodon | reverse complement strand
TTCGTGAAGTGGCAACACGAATGCAGTAGAAACGAAAATAGCTCTTAAGAAAAGTTTGGATAAAGAACAATATGGCAAAAACGCAAAAAACGGGAAAAAAGAGAAAGGTGTTTAATTGCTTCTTTATACGAATGAGAAAAACGA
>NC_051409.1:5564585-5565063 GCF_015228065.2 Penaeus monodon | reverse complement strand
GCTACTATAATAGATGGGCAAATGTCACTTTAATTAGGTATTCACAATATATGAGTGCATCAAAGTCTGATATGTAAATATGCGATGTCCATGATCAGCATGAATATTTCACAGCAAATATAAATATTCCATAAATAAATAATCAGTAAGTCACAGTAAATATAAATATATCTGAGTAAATATAAACATTTCAGTGTAAATATAAACATTTCATAAGTAAATAAACATATATATTCTACAGTGAATATGAACATTGCATAAATAAATAAACATAAAAGCTTCACAGGAAATTAAGCAAAATAAACTATTATTTCACAGTTTAATTTCCATATTTTTGGACCAGCGATTAATTACAAAGAGTTGATTAATTGAATAATAATAATAGTAATGTTCAGTTTAATGTTTTTTTTTCAGTAAACTTGAACTTGTTTGAACTTTTATTCGCTTTGCATTTAAGTGAAGATAATTATGCATGAAG
>NC_051409.1:5562546-5563509 GCF_015228065.2 Penaeus monodon | reverse complement strand
AAGTGTTTTCTGTTTTTATCATAGATCCCCCTTAAATATTTAGAGAAAACGAAATAATTCTGAATTCCAGGGGTAACTATGTCTAGATTTCACATCTTTTATTATGTCAAAATTAAACACCTCTTTAGACTTTCCTCTCGATTTCTTTGTCTACTTTCATTATTAGGATATAAAAGGATCAGAGCTATTCTATAAATCAGTCTGAAATGAAGCTGACAATTGCTTCCCCTTAAAGAAAACATTCCCTACAAGATAAACGATGAGTCACCAAGACCAATAGACCTTATCTTGGCAAGACAAAAGGCCTACAAGACAAAACATTGATGCGACAAAGTACTTGGGCAAAAAGGGTAAGAAAAGAATTAATTCCGGTAGAGAAAAATATATATCGTAAAGGAGTATGTGATAAAATCAGAGATGTACACAAAAAAATGGTATTGTCACATAAGGAACATCATTGGTGACAGAAGTAATTGCATCTCTCAAAATAGTGAAATTGCCGAGATCAGAGACCACATTAGGGAGCGGTCACACGAGACCTTTTTTCACTACTAATATCATTCACTCTCACTTCACTAACACCAACAAGCTCCCTTCACTACAAACCAGCTTATTTCCCCCTCGCGTCCCGTCCAAGCCATTGTCAGCGAATACGATGTGTGTCAGAATCTCAAAAGCAAAAACTAAGGTTTCTGGCCTTGGTTGACATCACGCTGAGATCACTGCTAGAAATCGCTCCCGAGATGCGACATCTTTGATAGCTCCAATTCTCGAAATTAATCCACGAAATTCTCTCGATGACGTTAGGTGTCTATGTCTCCAACCCCTTTTCCGTGCAAACTATTCGGGAAAAAATTGCTAAGGAATTGTAGAAGGCATTCCCCCTAAATTAGATATTCGCCGGTTCAAAAACGTTAAAGGAAGCTCCGTTGTCGATAACCAGGTTGACTTTTATCAATTACA
>NC_051409.1:5561434-5562243 GCF_015228065.2 Penaeus monodon | reverse complement strand
GGTTTTCTACAATAATTCTCGTTACTTGTCTACGTGGCGCTGCGCGTTCTGTGACGTTTTCGCTTCCTAAGGGATGCCGTGTCATATTCCGCTACCTTACGTATCAACGTCGTCTTCTGTCTGTCGAGTTGTACTTTACTTTACTGCAGTAATACGTTTCCGTTGTATATTCCGGGGTCTGCATATCTGACAAGCTTAGAAAAACAATACGTTTCGCTGATTGTCCGAAAGAAGGTGGATAAAATAGTCTCCCTCGAGAGGATAGCTGGCTGGTTTGGGCGGTTTCGGCCATCCGTTCGAAAGGAGGCATAATTCGGTCCTCGTACCAAAATTCGGGAATTCCCCTACACGCCACAGAGGTCAGGTCTTTGGGGAAGAGGGGGAAGGGGGGGTAAAGTGGCCTTGCATTTACCTCTTCGGTCAATACTTGAAGAAATTTCTCGTCTACTCTGTTAGAACGGACCTCGAACCCTATTACGAGGCTGTTTTAACGTATGGAGACAATTAGACTGGCAGAAGGACGTCGACAGGGTTATCGAGGCTGTCGGGACGAAGGTAATACTTCAATACAAACTACTACCAAAAGCAGGAGATCAAAACCAAACAGGTCGCTACAGTCGTAAAAAAATGTTAGAGTTTTTGAAAAAAGAACAATGACAAGTGAGGTTGAGCTTGCTACGTGATCTCTGGAGGCAGTCCCCTGGCAGGGTTTATTTAGCGATGAATGAACAGAATTCATCATTTGTAGTAGTTTCATGAAGTTTTCTTGGCAGTTTCTGAGCATGTGTTTATGTATTTGATTGTATGTA
>NC_051409.1:5560659-5560773 GCF_015228065.2 Penaeus monodon | reverse complement strand
CGATGAATGAACAGAATTCATCGTTCGTTGCAGGTTCATGAAATTCTCTTGGCAATTTCTGAGCATGTGTTTACGTATTTAATTGCATGTACATGGGTTGGCCCCACGTAACAT
>NC_051409.1:5560409-5560486 GCF_015228065.2 Penaeus monodon | reverse complement strand
GTGGTTCAGTGAACAATGACTCGACATCGAAACCTGCCATAACGTGTACAGTTTATGCATATGTATGTTTTATTACA
>NC_051409.1:5555687-5557223 GCF_015228065.2 Penaeus monodon | reverse complement strand
TATATTTGTGCAACTGTAGCCATGGAAGACCTAATGCAGATATGCAGTAAACCTTGGAGTTGCTGTTGCATAATTAGCATATCCCTAGGGCATGAAACAAGTGACACCATTACGTAAGAATTTAACTGTTTTTATCTATACTATGTTCGTGCAAATGGATAGGTAGATAGTGAGATTTAAAGAGTGGGAAAGATAGAAACAAGTGAAATGCTATAATTATTCATATGAACCATTTTCTTCCCAGTGGTTACTTTTGAAAGCCTTAAAAGCTATCGAAGAAGAGACAAACTTGTATATAAAAAAGAGCTGAAATGTCAGAAAAAAAACCAAGATCGGGATTTAATCGAAAAGTAAGTTATTATTGTAAAGATCTTTATTTCACATCCTTACATTACTGCCAACTGTACATTTTGTTGGTGACCAGATCCAGCACACATTGCGGTGATGACAAGATTCTTCACACATTGTCATTGTGGACAAAGTCAGCATTTTATATATATATATTTTTTCAATTCTTTTCAATGTTAACTCGGTCCAGCGAACAATGTAATGATGACGAGATCTAACACACACACTATGATAATGACTAGATCCTACACATATTGTGGTAATGCCCAAATCTTGCACGTTTTGCAGTGCAAACAAGAGCGCGCCCATACATTAGGAAATGACTAGATCCAACACAGTTTGCGAAGATCACCAGGCCTCTTTTGTGAAGGTATTGCAAGCACTCTAAGCTGCAATAGACTAGACACGACACACATATTTATTTTTTTTATATTGTTGTCATCTTTGGCCTGTTTTCACTAATGAGTCTGAAAAGGAGGCAGGACCTGAGGACGCACTGCGGGAACAGATCCGACACATTTTCACAACTTTCCTCTAGTAATGGCGGGTCTCTCGGACTGACAGCTCCTTTGATTGACACAGTGACCAGAATATTCTTTATATTTAGTACACACACTCAACGTAACATATTCCTTTTTTTATTATTTTTTCCCTTAATGAATATAAGAAACGAAAAGTGATATAGATAAGTATTTTCTACGCTCGCATAAATTTTTTTTTCCCAAAAAACACCAAACTCTGACGCTTTGAGACGTTAAATCCGACACAAGAAGACGATAAAATATGGAAATATAATTCACACATAACAACCACCACGCGCCAACATCTCTGCAAGACAGATAACATCATTTTAAACTTTTTTTTTTTAAATTACATCAATGAGACACAATTTCAAAATATAATGATCACCGTAGCTCGACATCCAAAGTATACACTTTATTCTTATTATTATTTCTAACTCGCATTTACTTGCAATGCGGGAATGACGTCATCATCACAGGAATAAGAAAAGGGTTGATGACGATACAATAACGAAAAAAAATATTTATACAAAAAAAAAAATATATCTTTGTACATAAAATTAATGAACTTAGTGTAATAGAAATTAAGTGTAACATAAATACTTGGTGTAACTTAGAGTAATACTTAATACTTAATAATACTTAGTGTAACATAAAAAACTTACTG
>NC_051409.1:5555133-5555649 GCF_015228065.2 Penaeus monodon | reverse complement strand
GATTTAATTCCACTCTCCTAAAAAAGGGGTATCGCTGACGCTGTAATTATACACGATCATTCAATTTCGAGCTTTAGGTAGCGACTGTATAGAGTTCAAACTTGCTTACACAGTTGTACGTTATGAACTCTTAAACACTTTCTTCGACGGTGAACTGTATTAAGATATACAATAAGCCTGTTTTCATCCTTCTATTATCAAGATCATTAATTATTCTATAATTAACGTCTATAACATGCAGTCATACATGTAATCAGGACATCTTTCTATCTCTTTTATGACATTCTTTCCTTTTTTTCCCCACATCGCAAGAAACATGTGCGGTGACTTGACTTGACCTGACTTGATATCCATGCTCAGAGAAGACCAGCCAAGGTAGACTGGTGGGAGGTCATTTAAGCATCCAAAAAGGTCATCTTGGCGGTAAGGTTCTCTGTCACCCGATAAGGCATAAGGTCATCCGAGACAAGGGTCAGGGGAAGAGACCAAGAGAGGTCATGAGGACCCATTAAGGCT
>NC_051409.1:5552870-5554964 GCF_015228065.2 Penaeus monodon | reverse complement strand
TGATCAAGGATATCAAAATGTCCCAAGAGATTATCTAATCGAGATCCATCTACTGCAAATTTCTTTTTAACGGACACTGTTATTCCCACGATGAGATATCTACTGTTATTCTTATTAATATCATTCTCTGTCTTCTTCCTCCCTGATTCGTGTCTAATCCAGCGCCGGCAAGAGAGTTTGTCGTCTTTAAAAAAAAAAACGGATTATCCAGTCTCGCCTGTACAATCGCGAATTAAATGCATGTTTATTTGATCACCTCAGCACATCCACACCGCTTATTGGAGACTACGTACTAGAGGATTTGGAGAGCGTTCCTGAGTCCACCAATGGCAGAGCGTCTTTCAAACTTTTGGCGGCAAAGGGTCGAAGGAAATCTGCGTTGTGATTGGTTCCTTGCTTTCTCCTCATCTGATTGGCTGCTTCGAATTATGACTGGGTGGCTAACGGTCTACCGAAAAGGAAAAAAAAAATTCTCTCCCCTGATTGGTTCTTCGCGCTCAGTAGGGAACCAATCACGTGACAATGCTGAGCCCTCTCCACCAATGGCAACTCAGGAATCCCGCCAACCTGTATAGCCATGAGTCTTTGAACAAGGAGTATAAACAATAAAAAGAAAACGTTACAGCTACACTAGTACTAGAAATATATCACTAGCGATGATTCTAAATTCACTAAGGTAGCTAAAGTATGTAATTACTGTATCCTCAGTTCAGTACGATGTAATAATGATTCATTATAGCTATCATTCCGTATGCAATTAATTATTCACAACACTGTACTCGACAGCATGGTTGGCTTTCACACCATAGCTCGGAGGGGGAAGGGGGGGTGGGGGCATTGTGAGACGCGTTCGAAAAGGCTAAACTTGAGAACCAGTCCATCACAGAGCGGGCTTGAAATTGAGTCTGATTGCATTGTTGAACGCAATTTCATGAAAGGTCCCGGAAAGAAAGGAACTTTTATTTTTTTAATATCTAACATATTGTACTGTGAAATCATCATTAGTATATGTACTATAATAACCAAAATCATTATTATTCTATTTTTAAGTCTCTCCTCAAATCAGCAGTTGTTCCGAACGCTTCTCTCAGCTTCTAGAGATTTCTTTTCGTTATAATTATCATCTGTTCGCTACGGAAATGGTAGAAAAATAAAATAAGATGTTTATTTTTCCTCCTCCTCCTCCTTCTTCTTCTTTTTTCCCCGGCGCATTCTAAAATTCATCTTTATTCTGACTAGATCATAGAAATATCGACGTAACGTTACTTAGTCAGTTCACTGCAACTGAAATTTTCATTTTTACATCTCACTTAAAGTTTAAATATATACTTTCATCTGTAAATTATTAGACATAAAAAGTTACCGATAATGGTATTGAAGAAACATGAATAATAATGAGAATAAATAAGTGATTTGTTTCATCTTATACATATATGTTTAGCTATTATTACTACTACTTTTTTTTTTAAGTAAGGCTAGTTAAGTACAAAAAAAGAATCGAAATTACTAAAAGTTGATGAAGGAAATTTTTTTTTTTTTACGAAAATGCAAGTTCAAACGTTACAAAAAGGAAAACGAATTCTTACGTAAAAAGGAATTTGCGAAATTGTAAAATACTAAAATTAAATAACAGTTAAAAATCATTAGTTCTATAAAGCCCTTATTTTAAAACTAATAACACTTTTAGAGGTTTTTGGGGTCTGCCGACACTTTGAACTTTGCATGAATATCACATAATTGAGATACACTGCATTTAAAGAGATAAATTAACTTTGTAATAAAAATAATAACACCATTATCTCAAATTTAGAGGGATTACTTACATACTAAAATATCTACTTCGTCTCAAAAAGAAAGAAAAAAATTCTCTACAAAGATGGATAACATGTCTATATCAAAAGTAAAAAAAAAAGCTAAATACAAAACTATGAAAACCATATCATTATATCAAAATTAGGTTTATCTTTCTAAGTCCTGACTACATGAATTAAATATGTAGATAAGTGAACAAAAATATATTTAAAACAATAAATAAAAAAGTCCAACCCTTGCGAAAGGCGCCATCTGTTGGGAAGAAAAAACATCGAGTGGGTG
>NC_051409.1:5552665-5552836 GCF_015228065.2 Penaeus monodon | reverse complement strand
CAGCACCAGAAACAACGACTCAGTTCATCATCTTTGCACACCACGCCATCTATGGTTGGTAAGAGCAACTAGGAACTGTGATTAACATCTCCTATCTGGTAGGAGCTACAGCCACCCTGTAACAACATAAAAAAGAAGAAAAAAAAAATGGAGAGAGAGGTTAGTGAATTA
>NC_051409.1:5551851-5552634 GCF_015228065.2 Penaeus monodon | reverse complement strand
GGGGGGGGGGGGACATTCATCCTGTAAAAAAAAAATGGGGGGGGGGGGATAGTCTAGAATCTCTTCTGGGTGGACTTTCCGAGCTTATATAATATTTTTTCTTCCTCCAGGCTACTTTAAACTAAAAACATATGTTTGTTTGTTTCACGCTAATCAATACGTTTTCCTCATACTCCGAAGCTATGACAAAAACATCATGTTTTTATTCGGAACACCAACTTCGAACCCTTGACCTCCATTACCAGATTCATATTTATGTTTTTTTCTTTCTATTTAACGCGTCTTAAACCAGCCTGCCTACTTTATTTATTTATTTACGCTTTATGACTAACGAGACAAGATCGCAATACCCTTTTTTTTCTTTTTTTTTAATCATCCCCCACTAAAAAATAGGAGAAAGAGGTAGACATTAGATCCGACACAGTTCCGTTCGCTTCGCTTCGCTTCAACTTCCTCAGCTAACGAAGCCCAAACGTCTCATTTTCTTTGAGTTGAAAATACCACGACACCAAAATCATTTCCCGACACATAGCTGTATCGGACGAGCATTGCTAGTCATTTCTTTTCCAGGAGACCGAAGTCTGAAATGAGTGCAAGAGGCGTACTTGGTATAGAATTGGTACATGGAGAAGGCTGGTCTACCATCGTCCTTGGCAGAAAGGGATGTGAACAAAGACTCGAAACAAAACCAAAAACAGTCTAAGTCTTGTGGCTGCTCCTGCGATAAAGACAAAGGAGCAGATATGCAAAAGTGCTTTTCTTTGAAGTCTTAAGATCTTCGTC
>NC_051409.1:5551551-5551808 GCF_015228065.2 Penaeus monodon | reverse complement strand
GCTAAAGAGATCTGTTAAATTTACGTATATAGCAATTCTGCAGTGAGGTATGTAATCTTCTTGCCAAATGCTGAAGGATGTTGCTACTAATCCTTGCAACATGAATGACATTGGTAAAAAGATTTTTTTAAACGTTTTGTTTTTTACATTATCTTATACGTATATAAGATTTTTTTTTTGGCAAGACACATGAACCACGTTACACGCAAGTCCTAAGTTTATTTAATTAAAGGGAGGGGAACAGGGGAAGGGTTGTG
>NC_051409.1:5551377-5551502 GCF_015228065.2 Penaeus monodon | reverse complement strand
TCAAGATTAGCGCTTCGCTGCAGAAATGGGTAGCATTATTGCAAGTTAAATTATTGAGCTGAAATGTAAACTATGCATCATCACCATCGTCAATGCCAAGGTGACGAAGATGAATCACCTTTGCA
>NC_051409.1:5550986-5551335 GCF_015228065.2 Penaeus monodon | reverse complement strand
GTAGCTCTTATTCTCTACCAGTTCCAATACCATTTTATCTCGATTTGTGACCGTTAGAAGTCCATCTATGTCAACGCTAAGACGCTTCTAAAGACAGAGAGACAGCGAGACATCTGGCTTTCCGACAGTACACACACACATATATACGTGCATAACTCACAGACGAAAACACCAGGCGAGTGTGCGTTCGCTTCACACCTGCGGCAGGTTTTCCGTACAGCTGAGTGTACCCTGCGCAGGCGTGGCATCTCCTGACACACAATGACTGTCCGGTGTACGGTTGTACATAGTGGACACAAGAGTTATTCTGGTAAATTAAGACATATACCTGGCTATGGCATACAGCTGG
>NC_051409.1:5549358-5550962 GCF_015228065.2 Penaeus monodon | reverse complement strand
GGTTGAACATTTGTGGATATATCGGACAAACCTAGCTATGCTGTTAAACACCTAGCTATGATGTCGTCAACACCTATGTTGTATACATCGGGCTATGATGTACGTACCTAACTATGTTGTACACATGTGGTCCAACCAAATATGCTTAGCTGTAACATGCACATACCTGGTGATGTGGATATACCATACACAACTGCCGAAGCTGTACGGATCTCTAAAATCATATATACCTGTGCTAAGCCAAACACACTTTTTATATCTTATACGCAGTCTGGGCTTTTGCCTTGCACCAGTAGAACATGCAGGCTCAACACAACTAACACACGTATAGCTTACATATAGTCCTAGCCTATGATGTACACGTGAACAATGATATACATCTTATTATATTCATCTTATAAAGATCTCTGTACCACTGGAGTATTATAACCTGTTTTGTTTACGACTTATGACGTTGACATATTCTGTATGAGAGTAATGTACAGCGTGCATGGCAGACGTTCATCGCATGCATGACTCCAAGCACAGAGCGAAAGTTTTCTCGAGATCGTGCAGACGCCGAATTTCTTTAGGCCTGTGAGGTCGTCCGTGTTCCGTCCCTAGGCCTACGAGACACGAGGGCGGGGGAGGCCCCTCCCACCCCCTCGGCCGACGCCTGAGAGAGTCCGTCACTGGCGCACCTTGCAAGGGAGGCCTGTCCCTCGGGGCTGCTGCAGGCGAGCCGCCGTCAGGAGGGGGGCCGGGGGCGAGGGGGCGAGCAGGGGGGAGGCGGAGGGACAGGCCGCTACGACCAGGAGGAGCTCGAGGTCCTTCAGGTCACGCCACACGACCCGAGAAGTTTAGGCTCAGGCGTTGGACTCCTTGAGGTTGGAGAAGTACTCCATGATCTGGTCGTAGTCCATGGAGGGCGGGAGGTTCTCGAGGTGGTCGGTGACGCTGAAGTTGTCGGGCAGGGCGGACGACAGCAGCGGGTTCTCCAGGATGGTCGCCCGCCGCACCTGCGCCGCGCGGCCGCGACACACGCCGCGCAGCCGCACGAAGTCGTCGGCGTTCACCTCCACGAACTTGGGGTCGGCGAGGGTGCCGTCGTCCTTGTCGGCGTCCAGGGGGCGGCGGTGTATGTGGGCGGGGTGCAGCAGGTGGCCCTGGGCGTACGCCTGCTGCAGCTGGCCGAGGGCGAGCGAGTCCTGGGGGCTGAGGCCCTGCCGGCTGGCGTAGCCGTCCTCCAGCGGGTTGGCGATCACGTTGACGCCGTGGGGCGGCACGGGCGGCGGGTTGGCGTCGTCGTGGCGCGTGCGCGGGTCGTGCAGCCGGCCGTCGGGTCCGTCGGGGTGGCCGCTGGCCGACACGCCGATGTTGCGGTGCGGCGGCACGGGCGGCCGCTCCTCCTCGCTGCTGGAGGCGGCCGCGTCGTCGCCCAGGTTGTTGAAGGTGACGCGGCGGCCGTTGCGGGCCGGCCGCGTGAAGGTGGACGAGCCGGTGAGGCGCGACGAGTGCGTGAGCTCGCTCTCCTCCTCGTCGGCGCCGGGGTTCTCCGTGATGTTGACGGGCGCCGCGGTGCGCTCCAGCCCGCGCGACAGCCGGTGGTACTCCAGCCAGGCGGA
>NC_051409.1:5548483-5549310 GCF_015228065.2 Penaeus monodon | reverse complement strand
GCTGTTGCCGTTGAGGTCGCTGAGGGGCACGAGGCCGGGCCCCGCCTGGGACGCGGGCGGGGACAGGCTAATGCCCGAGGCGCGCTCGAGGGTGGCGCGGCCGAGCCACACCCAGTCGTGGGCGTTGGTGACGGAGTCGTGGTGGTTGTGGAGGGCGGTGCGAGCGCCGTGCAGCTGGTGCGGTGCCAGCATGGGCTTGCCGACGCGCACGCGCCACGTGTACACGACGCAGGAGGCGGCGAACACTACGAGGGCGGCGCCGAAGACGGCCAGAAGGACGTACATGCCCACCTCGAGGGGCGTGGGGCCCCCGTGGCGCGGCGGGTGCAGCCGCATCTGCAGAGTGGGCTGCTGCGGCTGCTCCGCCATCAGCATCAGGTGGTTCTGCGGCGCGGCGGCGTCCGCGTGCGGCAGCTCCGAGACGTGGACCTGCGGAAAAGGGACCCTCAGCGAGGCGGCACAAAACACGCTCAAACGCGGACACAAAATCATGCCTTTCCCAAAATAACGACGCTCTCAGCGCTCTCTCCGATTACCTCTCCTCTCCCGTTGTCTCTGAAGCGAAATTCTGAAGCGAAGCAAAGGCATTTCAATGATATTTATAGACATAATCAGCTCATATCGCGCGGGGAAGCAGATTGTGTGATTAACTAATGCTCGCTGTATCCCGCGAGCCTTTGTTAATAGCCATTAAAAATACGTTAGATTTGAACCAACGTTTTCATTCTTATTTGCGGGAATATTCAGCGCGTTGCTACTGTGAGTGAGGCGCTGAGACCCTCGTAAATGGAATTAGAATAATCATATAATGAGAATGCACGTGGGAG
>NC_051409.1:5547958-5548173 GCF_015228065.2 Penaeus monodon | reverse complement strand
TGATAGGAAATTGTGAAGGCTTGCGCTAAGCCACTGCATTTTCCCAAAAAAATTTATCCAAAGTATCTCCCAATTAAGTAATTTCAGGGGACTTATATATATATTTTTTTCCCTTTATTTTCTTTTTTTTCTATTTTTCCCTTTATTTTCTTTTTTTTTCTATTTTTCCCTTTATTTTCTTATCTTATTTATATCTATTTATCTTTTATCTTCCT
>NC_051409.1:5546148-5546840 GCF_015228065.2 Penaeus monodon | reverse complement strand
AAGAGGGATGGAAGAAGGGAGGAGGAGGAAAGGGGAATAAAAAAAGGGGAATGAGGGAAAGAAGAAGAAAAAGGAGAAGGAGATAGAGAATAAGGAGGACGAGAATACGAAAATACAGAAAGAAAAGAAAATACAAAAAGAAAAGAAAATGAAATAAAACAGAGAAAGTCATAGAAAAGAAGAAAAAAGAAAAGAAAAGAGACACAGAGAAGGAATAAATAATAAGAAAACGGAATAAAACACGAGAGAAAAGACGATTCGAATAAAAGGAAAGAGAAAGGGGAGAAAAACAGATAAACAAAAGGAACCAAAGAGGGAAGAAGGAAAGGCAAGTAGTTAACCAGACGATAAACTACGCAATTAAGATAAGATTAAAGGTAATTAGATCTCACGACAGGTAATTTAAACGGAAGGGAAACCGGGCCAGCGAACCGACCCGCGGCGGCCATGACACCCCTGCCTGGGCGCCTGGCGAGGTCGGGTCGAAAATTAGCTGATTTGTTGGCCTCCTAAGTGATCTGGACGATGTTAATTACGGTAATTAGGCGGATGCGTTCAGATCCGGTCGAACAGCAATGGAAATAACAACGGGAAGGAGAGAAACAACGGCAAATAGGCGTTTAGGAGTTGGCGGAAATTACGTTTTCTTTTTTTGGGGGAGAAGCCAATTTTCCCGCCTTTTTTTATGAACT
>NC_051409.1:5545929-5546125 GCF_015228065.2 Penaeus monodon | reverse complement strand
TGTCTAAAATTGTTAAATGCAAATTGTTCGGCGTATTGATTATTGCACAGTGCCTGTAGCTGGGTTTTGGACGTGCACAGTGAGGTCGAGCAATTGCGTTTATTGTTGATTGTCTGCGAGCGAAATGAGTCGACTGTTCATTTCGCGGAAATTGTGCAAAGAGAGTAAAATGCGCAAAGTGTGAGATGCGGCTGAT
>NC_051409.1:5544442-5544621 GCF_015228065.2 Penaeus monodon | reverse complement strand
CTAATGTTACTCTCAGCTTAAACGTAATATTACGTGCAATTTCCGATCCCGTGAAATGATGAAAGTTAGCCTATTGTTGCAACAAGCTCATTGCAACTAATGAACAACCGCGATCGGCAGTTACAGTTATTAAATATTAAATGAGTGTGAACGTTTCATTTGGTTGATTAAGCATTTTC
>NC_051409.1:5542813-5542973 GCF_015228065.2 Penaeus monodon | reverse complement strand
TTTTTTGTAAATTCTTTGTCTTATTCCGGGACATAATTTACTCAAAAATATTTTTTTATGAATGGCAAAATGATTTATGTAAACGTATTCAAAAAAGCAAGAAAAATGGAATAGAAAAGAAAAAAAGACAAAAAAATCAGAATATATATAGATATGTGCG
>NC_051409.1:5542253-5542429 GCF_015228065.2 Penaeus monodon | reverse complement strand
CATTCACAAAAGTAGAACTAAAGAGAAGGAAAAAACGAAATGGAAAAAAGGCGAATCCAGCGCAGTTCCTCGCCGAACGCGAAATGCTCGTCCTATCTGCAACGGATGCTGTTGCTTCCGCTCGAGGTTTTGCATCAAAGCGGCAGATCCACATTTCCTGTCTTGATAGTGAGGCT
>NC_051409.1:5541236-5541580 GCF_015228065.2 Penaeus monodon | reverse complement strand
AATTGAGTAGAAAGAAGATCGTAAAGGAGAAAGATAGATAGAATAACATACTGATAGATATAAATAGAGAGACAAAAGAATAAATAAAACACAAGAAGGAGAAAGACAAAAAAGAGAGAAAAAAAGAAAAGAAAAACGAAAAAAACAAAACAAAAAAAACATGGTAATTATATCCACTTATATATATTACTTTTTTTTTCTTTTAATTTATCTTATTCTCTTTTCTTTTATTCATTATTTCATTACTCTTTTATTTTTCCTTTTTTCCTTTTCTTTATTTCCCTTTTCCTTTCTTTTCCACTTTTTTCCTTTTTCTATTTTCTTCCCGTTTAACTATTTATTTT
>NC_051409.1:5540328-5540656 GCF_015228065.2 Penaeus monodon | reverse complement strand
TTAAGCTTATGGTGCGTCGGGTCCTCGGGGATGGTCTCGTGGAGGTCGACCTCATCCTCGTCCTCCGGGTCGATCGGGGGGGGCGGGGGAGTCGTGCCGAGGTCGACCTTGACGTGGACGTTCGTGTTGGCCAAGGACGACCTTCGCCTCTCGCACTCGTCGGCTACTTCGAGGCTCACCTGCAAGGGGCGTTGGAGGGTGAGATTGGTGTCGGTTTTGTGTCGGTTTTGTGTCGGATTTTGTGTCGGATTTTGTGTCGGATTTCCTCGGTGAGATTACGGCAAAAGTGACTGACGGATTGTGATGATTTTTTGGGGGAGTGGAGGTT
>NC_051409.1:5539673-5539871 GCF_015228065.2 Penaeus monodon | reverse complement strand
ATAAAATATGTATTTTTTGTCATTTCTTTGCTCTTTGATTATTGCTTCTTAGTTTTTCCTATGTTTATTGTGTATTCTTTATGTGTGGCCTTTGTGTTTATCCGTCTGCAATACTTACATATTCTGTACAATCTCTGTTATAATCTTTATTCAAATATTAATCATCATTATCACCATTATCTCCTGCGTCATCTTTTT
>NC_051409.1:5538886-5539090 GCF_015228065.2 Penaeus monodon | reverse complement strand
CCCCTCACCTCCAGCAGGTCCCCCACGCCATGCCCGATAGCGATGATCCTGGGCTGTGCGGTCCTCGGCGAGGGCGCGACGGCCACGACGCCTGGATCGAGGGACCGGACCCGAAGCACGTAGTGGTTGGCAGGCACTTCCTTCAGGGGCATCACCACGCTGTCGCTCATCTCCACCCACACGTCCACCAGACCTTCCTGTGTG
>NC_051409.1:5538527-5538599 GCF_015228065.2 Penaeus monodon | reverse complement strand
TACCGAGAGAGGTTTTCTAACTCCTTTTAAATGAAAAAGGAATCGTACCTTTTTCAGCAACAGAAACAGTTC
>NC_051409.1:5537363-5537999 GCF_015228065.2 Penaeus monodon | reverse complement strand
GAAAGATTTTTCACAATTAATGAACATTTTTCATAGTAAACAAACGCAAATAGATTCCACCTATTATTGATAAATTGAACATGATTAAACTATTTCATTTCACACGTATTAGTATTATGTCTAGTATTAAATATTACTTTGTAATCTTTTGAGAATTTATAAAATTTCCCCGCTTTTATTCATACATTATAAAGAAGTGAATATTTCCGTATTGATTTAACGGGGATAAAATCAGTTAATTTATGAGAATATTTTTTTACATTTTTTTGAGGATGAATAAATTTGTTTGTATTTTAAAGTAATACTTTTATTTCTTCTTACAAATGCGTTTTTTTTTTTATATTTCCAGTATTAAATATGCTTTGATCTTTACCTTATTTTAAGAAAAATAGTATTATAAAAAAATTTAATAATCTATAATAATGTTTATTATTATTTAATTATAATATTTCGAGTATATATATACTCCTCATTATAAAATTATATATGTAGGAATAATAATAATAAAAAATGTTGATAATAAAAGTGAAATTATTTGGAATGAACTCCTCCATTACTAGAACTTATATATGTGAGGAAGAAAATGGAAGAAAAAATCTGGACCAAAAAAAGTGAACGGTCTAGTTGGCAACACTG
>NC_051409.1:5536902-5537117 GCF_015228065.2 Penaeus monodon | reverse complement strand
AACACCACCCCCACCACATACCTGATACTTAGCTGTGAGCACGGGCGTGACCGCTGTAATGGCAGAATATCCGTCGGGCAAATGGGCGTCGGGTTGCAGAGATAAGGTCAGTCCAGAGATAACGGCCGCCCGCAGCTTGGTCACCCACACTTTATCAGACCCCACCCTCACTTCGCGGGTGCCGATCACACGCCCACTGATGGGGGAGAGGACCT
>NC_051409.1:5535804-5535869 GCF_015228065.2 Penaeus monodon | reverse complement strand
CTCCTTCCTCACCTGGACCTCGGTGCGTCCCGGCGAGCGTCCCATGAGCGTCGTGTGGTTGAGGA
>NC_051409.1:5535497-5535703 GCF_015228065.2 Penaeus monodon | reverse complement strand
CCTGGACCTCGGTGCGCCCCGGCGAGCGTCCCATGAGCGTCGTGTGGTTGAGGATCGCCACGGAAGTGTCGGCGACGCGAAGCAGGTGCGCCACCAGCTCCGTCACGCGCACCTGTGCTCGCCGGGACAGCAGGTACGAGTGACGACCGCTGTTGTCGTCCACGGCGACGAAGCGGCCGTACACCTGTGTGTTTTTTTGTTTTTTT
>NC_051409.1:5534986-5535336 GCF_015228065.2 Penaeus monodon | reverse complement strand
AGGAAGGGATGATGGAGATAGAACAAGGAGGTGAGAGGGAACGAAGAAAATAAAGAAAAAAATGGGGGAATAATGAAAGAAAGAGAAGAGAGAAGGAAGGGATAAAAAGGGTGTGTGTGGAGAGATAGAAGGGAGGAGGGACGAAAGAAAGGAGGATGAAAGGAGACAGGAGAAAAAAAACGTGAATTATTATCAGTTTAGTTTATCATTTATGTGTAATATTGAATTCATTTGACTCTTTCAAGATTTTCTTTGTTATGGAAAATAACATGAGATATACTTAGGTATTACATACTCAATGGTAACAAGAGATGAAAGATAACAAGAAATAACAAGAAATTACATACTTT
>NC_051409.1:5533982-5534729 GCF_015228065.2 Penaeus monodon | reverse complement strand
GCGGCCGAGGTAGCGGGAGCGCGGCCTCCCTCACCTGCACAGGCGTCTGCTGGTAGCGCACGGAACACGCCCCCGAGTACGAGGTCGCGGAGGCGGGGGGCGAGGCTGGGTCTTCCTGCGGCGCCAGGGACAGGTCCTCGTCGCTGGCTGCTCCTCCTCCCGCAGGCATCTTGAGCGCGAAGGCCCCTGGGGAGGCGGGGTCGGGGGCGCGCCACCCCCTCACCTGCGACAGTTTGGTATCCCCGACGTGCACAGTGAGGGGCAGTTCGGGCATCCAGACGGTGAAGGAGGCGACGCCGGACCGCTCGCCGTAACGAGCGATCACCGTCGCGTTGTGGCTCCCTCGGACTTCCGAACCGTCCATGTAGACCGAAGTACAGGAGGCGGATACCTGCGTGGACGGGCGTGGGCGTGGAGAGGTTAAAAACTCATGGGGAAAGGTGAAGGAAGGAGCGGGGTGTCGGCGAGCATGAATTGTTTATAGCAGTTCCCCCTCTGTCATAGAAAACGAGATCCATTTACGCGTGTGACGTCACGCTGCCTACGCTATTTATTAAATATTTCTCTCTCTACGAGTCTTTTCAGTATTTTATGAGGAGAGGGGATTTAATTTCTTTTCTTTTTTTTTTGAAAAGGGAAATGTGAAACTATGTGCTAATATTATTGCGAATTATTAAAGGAAAGAAAAAAAAAAGAAAAAATATGTTTTTACCTGTACTTAGCAATCACTTCATTAATGGTGAAAAA
>NC_051409.1:5533515-5533709 GCF_015228065.2 Penaeus monodon | reverse complement strand
TGCGGCCATACAAGCTACTTTTCACCAACGAATCTGCGATAATGTCCAACTTGTCCTGAAGTGTTTCTACAACATTTCTCTCAGTTGTGACCAAGATGTACAAAGGGAAAAAAAGTAGAATCATTGCTTGTTTTGTACTGACGTGATCGAAACTCTCGTGAAACAGGGTACGAATATCTCTTACAGTCTGACCA
>NC_051409.1:5533042-5533423 GCF_015228065.2 Penaeus monodon | reverse complement strand
CATTGCCGCGTTATGGAAGAACACGGTCAAAAAGTTTCATATTCTGTCTCGAATTTTTATTTCTATTATTTTTGGATTAGGAAAGTTTCGAAGCTTCATTTTGAACACCACTTCTGTCCGTGGCTGTGACCATATCTTTAGCAGTGCGAATAGTAGACTCGCTCATTCACAAAATCATAACCCAGCCCGAAACCGTTTCGAATTCTGCTTCGAACCTTAAACAATTCAACCGCAACAAGGTGTTTCGGAGCTTCGGCCGTGTAAAGGTAACTTTTGACCACGTCTGTACAAGCAAATATGCATTTACAATACGTCTGTGCATTCATTCTTGTATCAGACACGTGTCATATGCATACACCTACATGTATATACCAAATCTCC
>NC_051409.1:5532878-5533003 GCF_015228065.2 Penaeus monodon | reverse complement strand
ACCCACATACGTGCAAGCTCTGATCCATAAGCAACACACCCAAATTAAACGCAAAAAGAAAAAGAAAAATCAGAATAAAAAATGGAAATGTAGATCAAACACACGAACAGGAAGAGGCACACACC
>NC_051409.1:5532533-5532786 GCF_015228065.2 Penaeus monodon | reverse complement strand
TCCATACCTTTAGTGCTGCTTTATCAGTGCAGTTGCACGAAGACTGCAAGGTGACATCTGCAACCTTTCCTGCTTGTGACACGATAAGAACTTTCATCGCCCTTGACACCTGTCGACCCGTGAGCACAGCTGTGTTGACCACGGACCAACTCTGAAAAAGGGGGGGGGGGGGGTCAGTCAAGATTTAAAGGCCGGAGGGTAAGTGGCGGAGAGGGGGAGGGGGGAAGGGAGGAGAGGGGGAGGGGGAAGGGAG
>NC_051409.1:5531166-5531252 GCF_015228065.2 Penaeus monodon | reverse complement strand
TTCAATCAAACGTGAGGGTGTATCATACCCTATCTATTCATTTCCCTCTCCCCTATCTTCAATTCTTTCATTTCTTTTTTTTATTA
>NC_051409.1:5530741-5530966 GCF_015228065.2 Penaeus monodon | reverse complement strand
TCCCCTACTTTCCCTCACCCTCCCTCCCTCCTCCCTTTCTAAAATATCTAAAGAAAGGAATGGTTAATGATAGATAGTTAAATCAGATAAGTATGATAGACATCAAGGTCATATGAAACTTAAAGAAGAGAATATACTTGAGGTTTATATAATACTGATATAACTGCAGTACAACAGTGGGTCGGGTATTTGTTGTATAAGATACGGAGGGTTGGTGAGGAGGTG
>NC_051409.1:5530310-5530413 GCF_015228065.2 Penaeus monodon | reverse complement strand
AAAGTGCCGACTCAACACAAACCTATTTTTCTTCAATTATTAAAATTATCATTTTTAAACCTTATACAAGAGAACAAAGCAAAGCTCCTCCCGACACCTCAAA
>NC_051409.1:5530104-5530263 GCF_015228065.2 Penaeus monodon | reverse complement strand
TTGGACAAGTGAGTGGAAGGATGAGATGTCACACAAGGCTTCACTGACCTCAATTATCTATCAGGAATCTATCGAGACTTCACGTACAATGGGGCGCTCCTTTATGTGGTTTTGCGTCATACCTTGGACTGAGGTGGGGGGGGGTGAGGGAGGGGGTTG
>NC_051409.1:5529071-5529306 GCF_015228065.2 Penaeus monodon | reverse complement strand
GTAAGCATTGCGTCCCTTCGAGACAGGTTTAAAATCCAGGAGATTCTAGCCTCATGTCTTTGCTCTGTTTTTGTTTGTATTATAACAATGAAATGCCTTTAAAGCATGTTTATGCTTGTGCTGTGGATCTAAGCCAGTGTGTACTTGCTTAAATAATTCATAAGGTCTATTATAACATATCTGCGTCTATTTTTTCCTTCTATCTTTTTCTCCTTTGTATTTTTTCCCCTCTGAC
>NC_051409.1:5528925-5529020 GCF_015228065.2 Penaeus monodon | reverse complement strand
CCATAAAGGTTTCTAGTTATCTACCCTCTTTATTTTTCTTTATCTAACGCCCCTTTTCATTTTTTTTTATTAGGCAGTTCGTCTTCCCCCCCCCC
>NC_051409.1:5528315-5528451 GCF_015228065.2 Penaeus monodon | reverse complement strand
AAAACTCATTTCTACGTCGTCATGCATACGCGACGTCGATTCATGCATAAACTTACACGCCATGCATATGTCCTTGATGTTTTTTTTTTGGTGCTTGTGATAGGACTCTGGAGGAGAGGTTTAAAAATAAGTAAAC
>NC_051409.1:5527939-5528056 GCF_015228065.2 Penaeus monodon | reverse complement strand
TCTTCCACTTCCACTTTGCAACAATAAAGCCGAAGAGACTCATTGGCTTAAAAAAGTCACCTCTTCTTTAATAAGAAAAGTTTAGACCAGCACCTGCTTGCCATAAGCAAGTTGGGC
>NC_051409.1:5526536-5527905 GCF_015228065.2 Penaeus monodon | reverse complement strand
TTTTGGATCGCCAGCTGTTCCCTGATTGGCTAGTCGATAACCAATCACCAATCAGAATATCTAATCATTACCGTCGTCAGCTGATTATGAAAATAATTACCAAATATTATTTCTATTTATCAGATATTATTAATAACCCCTTTTAATAAAAACGTCAGCAAAATAAAACACGACATTAATTAACTGATAACTGAAATGATAGGAAAATATAATCACAGGGAAATATAGGTTAATGAACTTTACATTAATATTTGGAAATGCAAATGAGCAATTGCATCAGTAGTCATTTATATCAGACCGGAAATCAAATACACTAACCTCATAAAATATACTCACGAAATATTTTTTTTATGGAACTATCCTCACAAAATAATACTCACGAAAGATGTGCTCACGAAATAACAATCACGAAACTACCCTCATAAAACTTTCCTCACGAAAAGGTTCTCATGAAACTACCCTCATAAAACTTTCCTCACGAAAAGGTTCTCGTGAAACTACCCTCATAAAACTTTCCTCACGAAATCGTCCTCATGAAACTACCCTCATAAAACTTTCCTCACGAAAAGGTTCTCATGAAACTACCCTCATAAAACTTTCCTCACGAAAAGGTTCTCATGAAACTACCCTCATAAAACTTTCCTCACGAAATCGTCCTCATGAAACTACCCTCATAAAACTTTCCTCACGAAATCGTCCTCATGAAACTACCCTCATAAAACTATCCTCACGAAAAGGTTCTCGTGAAACTACCCTCATAAAACTTTCCTCACGAAAAGGTTCTCGTGAAACTACCCTCATAAAACTTTCCTCACGAAATCGTCCTCATGAAACTACCCTCATAAAACTATCCTCACGAAAAGGTTCTCGTGAAACTACCCTCATAAAACTTTCCTCACGATATCGTCCTCATGAAACTACCCTCATAAAACTTTCCTCACGAAAATGGCTTCACGAAATTTCCCTCATAATCCTATCGTCACGAAATTCGCCTGATAAAACTCACGAAAATATCCTCAGAAAATACCCTCATTATCCTCACGAAAATTGTCTTACGAAATTCCCCTCACAAATCAACCGTCACGAAATTTCCCCTCATAAACCCATCGTCACGAAAATCCCTCATGAAACGCACGAAAATATCCTCAGAAAATTCCTTCATTATCCTCACGAAAATAGGCTCACGAAATTCCCCTCATAATCCTATCGTCGCGAAGTTCCCCTCATAGAACTACTCTCTTCGTATCCCCCTCATAGAACTACTCTCTTCGTATTCTTTATTGATTAGAAAAAGTTCATCTCAATCTTTTTCCTTTTGTGTCCTTCTGGCATGAATTTGGCTTCCTGTGGCAATTTTGGTGAAAAAAAT
>NC_051409.1:5526289-5526384 GCF_015228065.2 Penaeus monodon | reverse complement strand
ATATATTTTGACGCAAATTATAAAACAACTATAACACAAAATAAATGTTACAAATCGTAGCTAAAGGGGAGACAGTGGAAAGGCGGATAAAGGAG
>NC_051409.1:5525725-5525868 GCF_015228065.2 Penaeus monodon | reverse complement strand
CTTTTACAGAAAATGTTTTAAATGATGTGTACAAACACCTTTGTACATTATCTACCAGTGTCCTCATACATTAGCGAGTGTTCATGTGCGTTTCGAATACCTAGTGTACTTTGGCATCATTTGTGTGCATTTGTACGATATGC
>NC_051409.1:5525043-5525392 GCF_015228065.2 Penaeus monodon | reverse complement strand
TTAAACTACACACTGATTTTTCAAAATGAGATTAATTAATTTATATACCATTTAATAATTTTATTAATTTCAGTCCGTTCTTATCATCTATTCCTGTTTATCATTTACCCTTATCTCTTCATTTTGTTTTACGGAGTTTTTTTTTTGTTAATGTTTTTGTATTCCAATTGTTTTTTATGGTAAAAAAGTTTGCGCCTGTGTGAATAAAGAAATTGTTACATATTCATTATCATTAAAAAGGTGAGTCTTTCGAGTTTTTCTATTGCTAGTTTTCCTTATGCACATTTTAGTTTTTATTTTATATTAAATTCTTTTTATCAATATTAAGTCTTCTTCCTGTGAATTCGTA
>NC_051409.1:5524413-5524542 GCF_015228065.2 Penaeus monodon | reverse complement strand
ATATTAAAATACAGCCTCTCCTCCTCCTTCCCCCCCCCCCCTACTTTCACCCTCCCACCCTCACTCTTCTCTCTCCCTTTCGTTCCCCGTTTTAATCCTTCTTGGTCTTCATCTTCTTTTCTAGGAAAG
>NC_051409.1:5524218-5524357 GCF_015228065.2 Penaeus monodon | reverse complement strand
TTAAAATAGGGGGATACGGGAAAGGGCGGTCTAATAAGGGGTTTGTGGAGGGGGGGAGAAAATGAGGCGGTTGTGGTGGGTTGGTTTTCGGGGACGGGGGGGAGAGGATGAGAGAGGGGGAGGGGAAGATATGGGGGGG
>NC_051409.1:5523115-5523228 GCF_015228065.2 Penaeus monodon | reverse complement strand
GATATCACAAAAGAGACATAAAATGAAAAACAAAAAGAGGGGAGAATATCGAATTAGACCATAGAGGTAATCTCATTAAAAGTAGGGTGCGGGAGAAGAAATAAAATTGAAGA
>NC_051409.1:5522352-5522580 GCF_015228065.2 Penaeus monodon | reverse complement strand
ATTCATAAAAATCTCAGAAGAAAAAATATTTAATAGATATTTCAAAATCTCTACGGCCCACAACCCACGTTTCACTACCACCGTTCCACTCTCGGCGTCTCTCTCCACGCGGGAGTTCCTCTGACCTTAATCCCTCCTCCTTCTTCGCCAAGACATTCTCGAAGTGTTTATCTCCTCTCGTGGTTTATATAGAGTGGACCCTTCGCTCGGTCCTTAATGAAAATAAGC
>NC_051409.1:5521295-5521804 GCF_015228065.2 Penaeus monodon | reverse complement strand
AGGTTTGGGAAAAAATAAAATAAAATAGACAGAAAGGGGAAGGGAAGAAGAAAATGCGAGAAAGGGGAAAAGGGAAAAGAGGACACCACAAGAGAAAGGATGGAAAGGAAGGAAGGAAGGAAGGAAAAGGAGAAGAAAAAAAGAGACAAAGAGAACGTTAAGGAGGGGAAGGGAATGAGGAAAGGCGGAGGGGAAGAGGATAGTGGGAAGAAGAAAGAAGAAAGATAAGATATGGAGGGAAAGGGAAGGGTTTTGGGAATGTCTCCTTTTCCAAGACCGTATTCCTGCGAGTAGCGCGTTCTTGAATATTTCATAGATAATTTGAAAGAAAAGGGGACAGAGAGTGGTCCTTGTGATTTAAGGTCGAGCGCCGTGAAGCGATACGAAAGTAGGTATAGGAAGATAAATTGGGATGAAATAGGGGGGTGATGAAAATAGGGGGCGAGTGAGGGGAGGGAGCTGGAAGCGCGCTGAATAACAGAGAGGAAGATGAATAGCCTGAGAGAAAG
>NC_051409.1:5520667-5521004 GCF_015228065.2 Penaeus monodon | reverse complement strand
CTCAACCACGTAGAAGAAACTCAGTCCCTATTCCCCTCAATGACTATTCCCCTCAGTCCCTATTCCACTCAGTCCTTATTCCCTTGAAACCACCTCCTCCCACCTTGGGGCCCTTCCCTCCCACTTGTGTGTTAAAGTGAGGGAGAGGGTTCGTATCTTCAGCGAAGTCATAGAGGCGACCCTTATAATGTCAAGGCCGCAGTGATGAGGCAGATAGAGCAGGCGGAGCGCTGGTAAATGGGAGGAGAGGACGAGAGGGATGGAGGGAGCAAGGGAAGAGAGGGAAGGAAGGGGAAAAGGAGGAAGAGGGGAGGGAGGAGAGGACGATATATATATG
>NC_051409.1:5520233-5520470 GCF_015228065.2 Penaeus monodon | reverse complement strand
CTACTGATGTAGATAAATAGAACAATGCAAATACAGATATCCGCCAGAGACGCTGCAATCGCGCCGGAGGCTAATCCCGCCCTGCCTCCGAGGTCCTCCTTCGCCTCCTTCGAGACGCGAAATCTTCAACCCCGGGGCAGCGCCGCCAGGCCACCACGCGAAAAACTCGTGGTGCGCGGCCAACGCTCTCCGTGCGCGGCCAACGCTCTCCCCCCTACTTACCCCCTACCTTACCCT
>NC_051409.1:5519330-5519521 GCF_015228065.2 Penaeus monodon | reverse complement strand
TCTTCTCTGCAACCCCCCCTTCTTTTCTGCACAAGACCTGCCCTTCTCACTTTTCTCCCACGCTGCAGGTGTTTTAGAAATTATACGGTTGCCATTAGCGCTAAGTGAGGGACCTCTTATGTAACGTTGTATATGTTCGTATTCGTCTTTCTTGTGTGTATATTATATAAACCTTGAACCTCAATCAGCAA
>NC_051409.1:5518239-5518461 GCF_015228065.2 Penaeus monodon | reverse complement strand
AATTTTCTTAAATGAGGCAAAAGGGAGTGATGATGGGGGGGGGGGCGGCGCAAAAAAAAAATGACACGTTAAATTTGGAGATTTCCGACTGTCGTGAACATCTTTGAGGTCTAATTTAGATAGTGCTGATGTTAGGGGAAGGAGCGGTCGGAAATTGAAAGTCATTCTTGGAGAATATCTCAGAAAGAAAGGTAATATCAAGGTAATTATTATCGTCTGAGG
>NC_051409.1:5517324-5517424 GCF_015228065.2 Penaeus monodon | reverse complement strand
GGTCCCTAATTGCGTTTTGGGTCTTTTTACGATGTCTCATTATTAACGCTTAATAGAATTCGCTACGTTGTCTCAAAATCTGGGTAATTACATGGAAAGT
>NC_051409.1:5516686-5516881 GCF_015228065.2 Penaeus monodon | reverse complement strand
GATATAATATGGTGAAAAAATGCTAATAAGGAAAGGAAAAAAAAAAGGAATTTTGATCACCCCCCTTCTTGTTCATTTTCCCCCCTTACCCCGTTGCCCCGGGGGGGCCCCTTTTTTAAAAAACAAAAATCTTTACTTCGCGTTTATCAAGGAAAACGCAACCGGAATCAGCTGAGGTGACCCAAACAGGGGAAA
>NC_051409.1:5516561-5516666 GCF_015228065.2 Penaeus monodon | reverse complement strand
CCCCCAAAAAGGGGTTTTGAATTTGGGGAAAATTTTTTTTTTTTGGGTTTGTTATTGGAAAGGGGAAAGGGGGGGGGGGGGGTTTGGGGGAAAGGCGATTTTTCT
>NC_051409.1:5515626-5515919 GCF_015228065.2 Penaeus monodon | reverse complement strand
CCCTCTCCTCCTTCCCCCCTTCCTTTTTTCCCTCCTCCCCCCCTTTTTTTTCCCCCCTCCCTCCCCTTCTTCTTCCCCCCCCTTCTTCCCTATCTTCCCCCTCCTTTTCATTTCCCCTCCCTTCTTTCCTCCTTTCCCTTTTATCCCCCTTTTCCTTTCCTCCCCTTTTCCCCCTTTTTTCTCTTCCTCCCCTCTTCTCTTTTTTCCACCGGAAAGGGGGAGAGAAGAATCCAATTAAAACCCCGTAATGGTTTCCCGGCCCCCCCACCCCCCAAAAAAAAAAAAATGTTGCA
>NC_051409.1:5515072-5515325 GCF_015228065.2 Penaeus monodon | reverse complement strand
CCCCCCCCCCCCCCCCTTTTTTTTTTAACAAAAAAAAAAAAAGGAAAGAAACAAAAAAAGGGGAAAAAAGAGAAACAGACAAAAAAGAAAAGGGAAAGAAACGAAAGAATAATAATAAAAGATAATAACATAATAAGAGAAAAAATACAAAAATACAAAATATGAACAAAATATTTTCTGATATACATCCTCAAACAATAGTGAAAAATAGCATTAGGCAACTCACAAAAAAAATAAGGAGGAGAAGATAAGG
>NC_051409.1:5514931-5515029 GCF_015228065.2 Penaeus monodon | reverse complement strand
TAGGCAAAAAAGAAACTTTGTAATGAACTATTATCCATTATCCTTATTCCTTGTTATCACCTTTTATTAAAGCAAGTGATCTTATGACAACATATCTC
>NC_051409.1:5514833-5514901 GCF_015228065.2 Penaeus monodon | reverse complement strand
CCTTCCCCCTTCGGGCTGGGAGGAAGGGGGAGACGAGAGAGAATAGTGGGGGGGGGGAGGAGGGAATA
>NC_051409.1:5514235-5514377 GCF_015228065.2 Penaeus monodon | reverse complement strand
ATCTGGAGTGAGGGAGGCCAACGGATTACAATCGTCCTTAAGATGTTAAGAACTTCTCGGAGGGGAGTGGCTGTTCTTAGGAGCAAGTCTCGAATTCTTGAACCGTGATCTTGAGATGTCGACGGGGGAGGATGTCATTTTG
>NC_051409.1:5513267-5513429 GCF_015228065.2 Penaeus monodon | reverse complement strand
GAAACAAGCAGGAATCTGGAGTGAGGGAGGCCAACGGATTACAATCGTCCTTAAGATGTTAAGAACTTCTCGGAGGGGAGTGGCTGTTCTTAGGAGCAAGTCTCGAATTCTTGAACCGTGATCTTGAGATGTCGACGGGGGAGGATGTCATTTTGTGTCTGG
>NC_051409.1:5512096-5512235 GCF_015228065.2 Penaeus monodon | reverse complement strand
TTTGTTCTTAATATTTTCATTTCCTGCGCATTAGATGATTAAAATCTCACCCTCTGGCAACCGTGTTAAAACCAGAGATTACCTTAGCTTATAGAAAAAAAAAGTTGAAGCCAGTTTGTAACAACTTGTTATGTAATAG
>NC_051409.1:5511266-5511770 GCF_015228065.2 Penaeus monodon | reverse complement strand
ATCCTTTCGATTGTTTCCCATCTACCTTTTCTATCCTTCGCCATTTCATCCTCTTACTTTTTCCTCCTCAGTAATTCCCTTTCGCTTTCATCTCGATCACTCTCACATTCTGAAATAAACATGATATCAAGGCTCTCCTCGTTATGAAATTCTCCATAAGTTTCCCCTCTCACCCTTCCCCTCTCCCCCTGCGTTTTTTTCTTTTTTCTCTCTCCTCCTTCCCCTCTTCCCTCTCCTCCTATACCCCTATTATCTCTACCTCTCTTCTCCCCCTCCTCTCTTCCCCTCTCCCACTCTCTTCTCTTCTTCTCTTCCCCTCTCCCCCTCTCTTCTTTTTCTCTCTCCCACTCTCCTCTCTTCTTCTATTCCGCTCTCCCCCTCTACTCTCTTCCCCTCTTCGCCTCTCCCCTCTCCCCATTCGCTCATCAAAGGAAGAGGATGATAATTAAAATGAATACATATAAACGGTGTGTTCCTGTTTCCGGGTTATTAAAGTGAAGGGAA
>NC_051409.1:5510386-5511041 GCF_015228065.2 Penaeus monodon | reverse complement strand
TGGAAAGAGGGGAGAAAGTAAAATATGATGATAATTTTGCTGAATGAATAAGCAAGCAAGAACAGATAAGTGCAAGATAACAATTTTTCATCAAATTAATCATAACCAACAACAGTTAACCAAAGTCACAATAGCATAGAAAAAAAATATAATAAAATTAACATAAAACTCAAAACAAAATCATACTTAGCACTTTTTTAATCAGGTACGAAAACAAATGAATAGTGAATGAAATAAGATTGAACGTGAATAGTGAATGAAATAAGATTGAACGTGAACAATGAAATAAGATTGAACGTGAATAGTGAATGAAATAAGATTGAACGTGAACAGTGAATGAAATAAGATTGAACGTGAATAGTGAATGAAATAAGATTGAACGTGAATAGTGAATGAAATAAGATTGAACGTGAATAGTGAATGAAATAAGAATGAACGTGAATAGTGAATGAAATAAAGATTGAACGTGAATAGTGAATGAAATAAGATTGAACGTGAACAAGCACTGAATGACAGATGAAGAACAAGGGATGAACAGTTAACGAGACAATTGCTTTTGCTTGACAAGTGCTTTCACAAACAACAGATGAAACTCTTTCATTCTTGAGTGTATTTGATCCATTAATATTATTGCTTCTTGGATTATATATGTGTG
>NC_051409.1:5509671-5509942 GCF_015228065.2 Penaeus monodon | reverse complement strand
ATGTTTGGTTCATATTTTTAAGTGAGAATCACTCAATACTTGTCGATTATGGAATTTTTGTTAGACATGTGGTGAGTGAGTGAAGGGAAGTGGTGGAGATGGAATGCAGGAGAAGTGGTGGAGATAGAAGTGGGGGAAGTGGTGGAGATGGAATGCGGGGGGAAATGGTGGAGATGGAGGCGGGAGGAAGTGGTGGAGATGAAGGTGGGAGATAGTGGTGGAGATGGAATGCGGGAGGAAATGGTGGAGATGGAATGCGGGAGGAAATGGT
>NC_051409.1:5508863-5509014 GCF_015228065.2 Penaeus monodon | reverse complement strand
TCCACGGGTGGTGTGTAGCATCGGCATTAAATCAACATTTATGATTATGAATAATTTAAAATGTGCAAATTTCCAGTGATGTACAAAGACTATGCACGCTTATGAAATTGAGTGAAATCTAACAGTTTCCAGATTGCACAGTTTTTCATAT
>NC_051409.1:5508303-5508482 GCF_015228065.2 Penaeus monodon | reverse complement strand
TTCTTTCTACCGCATTGTAAACATGGTGGGATTAGACGGGCATTTTTTGGCAACGATGTAATTAATTTTCTCGATTCATGGCAATGAGGCTCAGTCTATGTCTTTTAGGCTGTGGAATATTGGAGTCTGAGCCATTGGTAAATGTATTTGAAATATGATATTGCAGCTCGTTAGGAATG
>NC_051409.1:5506462-5506932 GCF_015228065.2 Penaeus monodon | reverse complement strand
GTGTGTGATGACATTGCTGATAATGATGAAGGATAATAAACAATGACATAACGACATTACTGCCATTAATGTTGATGATGACAGTAATAATTTACCTTAACAGCCGAGTATTTACTGCACTGGAAATAAATACCTGTAAAAAAAGAGAAAAAAAGAATATGAATTCGTCATTACATAAAAATCAAATTAATATTAAATCACAGAAAGAGAATAAATGATATTGTTTCAAATCTTAACAATCATGCATAATACATTATTTGATTCACATGAATAAAATATCAAAGGATGTGTGCACTCGCCACAAAAAAAAAAAAAACGTATTAAATACTTAACAAAATGAAAATATAACAATTGTCAGATGGAATATCATTGACAATTAATTAGCGGAATACATATTTGTATTAACCAAAGCCTAATTGAGATCGTGTCTTGAGGTGATAAAAAGTGATCGGTCCACATATCTGTTTCTA
>NC_051409.1:5506011-5506102 GCF_015228065.2 Penaeus monodon | reverse complement strand
ACATCTGTGGCTGAAGCAAAGTCAGAACTTAGGAGAGACGTTTCCTTGTCTTCCAGTTTTCAGAAATTCTTCGTTTTATTAGTATATATAT
>NC_051409.1:5505349-5505415 GCF_015228065.2 Penaeus monodon | reverse complement strand
TGGACAAAAGGGGGAAAAAGGGGGAACTTTTTGGAGTTAACAAAAAAAGATAAAAACAAACCCAAC
>NC_051409.1:5504551-5504682 GCF_015228065.2 Penaeus monodon | reverse complement strand
CGCGATTCACATCTTTATTGCCGTTTATTTCATTTCTCTTTCGTTTTCCTTTCGCCTAATATTCGATAATTCCTTGTTACGTTTTTCTCTTCAATTTTCTCTTTGTTTGTTCCCTCCCTTTCGTAATAATA
>NC_051409.1:5503320-5503411 GCF_015228065.2 Penaeus monodon | reverse complement strand
GTCCCTGAGACTTCCCAGTCTCTCTGAAGCCTTCCAGTCTCGCAAAGTCTCTTGAAATTTCGTGTTTAATGAAGACAACTTCAGCCATGCT
>NC_051409.1:5502906-5503036 GCF_015228065.2 Penaeus monodon | reverse complement strand
ATCATATATGTTTCCTTTCCCGATAAAACCAGGTCACGAATGTACTCTCCGTGCTTGATTGCGATTGGTCAATACAAAAATACTCTCGGCCAATCACCGTTCGAGCTGCTCATCTTTTCGCCGACGTGAC
>NC_051409.1:5502099-5502167 GCF_015228065.2 Penaeus monodon | reverse complement strand
AAAAGTGGGGGGGGAGTGGAACAAAAGAAGGCCGGGAAAAAAAAAAGAAAAAAATTTGGGGGGGGGGG
>NC_051409.1:5501792-5502029 GCF_015228065.2 Penaeus monodon | reverse complement strand
TTTTTCCCCCCCACCACTTTAAAACTTCCCCATGGCCTTGTTCCCCCCCTTCCCCCCCCCCCTTCCCTTCGCCCTTCCCCCCCCCCAACCCCCCTCCCCTTCCGTACCCCTTACCCTCCCCTCCCCCCCCTCCCCCCCCACCTTGCCCCCCCCCTAAACCCCTGACTACCCCCCCCCCCCCCCTTTCGCTTCCTTCCCAGGGCATCGACCCGAGAGGAGATTTTGCCCACTGTTCTC
>NC_051409.1:5501643-5501746 GCF_015228065.2 Penaeus monodon | reverse complement strand
ATTCAAATTTGATTATTTATCGTCTCCTTTTCGTATTATTATTTTCCCCCTTTCTGCTTTTTTGGGGTTCCTTCTTTTTGGGGGTTTGGTGTTGTTTGTTGGT
>NC_051409.1:5500023-5501375 GCF_015228065.2 Penaeus monodon | reverse complement strand
CTTACTTAAGTTTTTGTTTATCTCATCCCCAATTTTTCCCCTTTTTCTCTTTCTTTTCCCGCAAACCCCATCTTTTTTCCTTCCTAAAATATTTTTTTTTGTTGTTATTATTATCATTTTTATTTTTATACTGTTCTCTTTCTACGTTCCTCTTCTCTCTCTTTCTCTTGCCTTCTTCTCGTCTCCTTTCGTTGTCAGTTTAAATTCTTGATGATATTAATTCTTCCAATTTCTCTTTTCTTCCTTTCTCTCTTTTTTTTCTTCTCTTCCTCTCCTTCTTCTTCCCTTCATCGATTTGAAAATTATCTAACCTTCTTACATTTTTTTTTATTTTTATTGTCATTTCTCTTTTCTTTCTATTCTTGACTTTATTCTTACTGTTCTTTCTCTCCCTTGTTTTCTTTCCCCCTTTTCCCTTTTCCTCTTTGCCTAGTCCTTTTTCATTTGTTTGTTTTTTTTCCCGTTTTTTTTCTTTTTTCCTATTTCAATCTCATAGCATTTTTGCCGTTTCTTTTAGCCTCTTTCTTCCTCTCTCCCTCTTTTCCTCTCGTTCTCTCCTACTCTTTTCCTGTCTCCCTCTCCTCCTCTTTTCCTCTCCTCCCCCCCTTTAATTTTTTTTTCATTCTCTTTCTCCTTCTTCATCCCCTTTTTCTTTTCGCCCCAATTTTGATTTTTTTATATTAAATTTTTTTTCAAAACTTTTTTCTTTATCAATTCTCCTCGTTTCCCGTTTAATCTGTTTTTTCTTGTTTTTTTATTCTTATTATCACCATTCCTCTTTTTTCTCTCTCTCTTTCTTATTCTATTCCTTCTTCTTCCATTTGTTATTATTGCTATTTCTATTCTTCTATTATTTCTCCTCGTTCTATTCCCACTTTCTGTTTGTTTGTTTTTTGTTTTTGTTTTTTTTTTAAAAAAAAAAACCGTAAAAAACAAAACTACATAAAAAACAATGTAAAAAACAAGAAGAAATTTTCTTTCTTTTTTCTTTAAAAAAAAGGAAAATAAAATAAAAAATATAATAAGAATGATAAGGGAAAACACCAATTGTAAAATAATAAGCAATTCAATAGATAGATGGATAAACAAGCAAACAGGCAAATAAATAAGCAGAAAAATCCACATTCAAACAAATATACAATATAAGAATGACCAGGATAACAAACAAAATAAATCAGACAAAAAAAAAAAAATAAATAAATCATACGAATGCAATACCTAAGTAAACAGACGGATAAATGACAGAATAAATAAAATGAAATAAAATAAGACCCGAACCACTGCCCATCCGGCTTAAAGAGAGAGTGAGGGCCTCGGAGTGTTCGGTTAAACGAAGTCGAGAAAGCCCGGAA
>NC_051409.1:5499613-5499768 GCF_015228065.2 Penaeus monodon | reverse complement strand
TCTGCCTAAAGGGGTAATGATGGCCGAATAAGGAGAAGATCTGCCCAGGCGGCGGATAGGAGAGGGGAAAGCAGAGGGGGAGGAAGGGGAGAATTGAGGGAGGAGACGAGGGGGGGGAAAGGAGAAAATTTAGGGAGGAGACGAGGGGAAGGGAG
>NC_051409.1:5498527-5498743 GCF_015228065.2 Penaeus monodon | reverse complement strand
AAAAAGGAAAAAACTTAAAAAAAAAAGAGAGGAAAGAAAAAAGGAAAAGAAAAGACAAAAAAGTAGACAAAAAAAAAAAAAAAAAGAGAAAAGAAAAAGGCAAAGAAAAAAAAAAAGAGAAAAAAAAAAAAGAAAAAAAATAAAACAAAAGGGGGAAAAAAACAAAAAAAAAAAAAAACGCGAAAAAGAAAAAGAAAAAAAAAGTTGTGGCCACGA
>NC_051409.1:5497992-5498080 GCF_015228065.2 Penaeus monodon | reverse complement strand
TCAACATTGCAAGAAAAACAGTGAGAAACTTGCCTTGTTGGACACGTCGGGACGAAGGCCTCGTCTCCTCAGAGGAGGTTGGCCTCGA
>NC_051409.1:5497193-5497326 GCF_015228065.2 Penaeus monodon | reverse complement strand
ATTATTACAATTATTCTTGTCACGACACAATAATAATCTCATAATCATCAACATAATTGGCTTCATCCCACAAGCATTTTTTTACATCGTTGTTGTTTTCATTTCACAGACAAACACAATTTATTTGTGAGAT
>NC_051409.1:5496617-5497063 GCF_015228065.2 Penaeus monodon | reverse complement strand
TGTCATTGTTGTTGCATTCACTTTTTAAAAAATGAGGTTGAAAAATATATCTACAACTTGAACATAAAATACTATTGCTATAATACAAATGATGATTATCCTAATGATTACCAACAAGCTAATAAAAAAAAGATAATCATCTATGCTTTAAATTATGGTAAATTACGCAAATTTCATTATATTCGCATCATTAAGTCGGCAATATTACGCTGGCTATCTTTATATCATTACTTCCCTTTCATTACCCTAATGACTTATCATAATCCTAGTCATTAACATTACTAATTACACAAGTCGTCATTGTTATTATTGATATTACCGTTAAGTCTAACAGTGACTGTAACTGCAGTGCTGGATGGATTTGTAACATTAGCATAATGGTTTATGCTTTATATAGTAATTATTATTATCATTTGTGTCGTGAAAATGATAATTTGATAAATCAC
>NC_051409.1:5496129-5496229 GCF_015228065.2 Penaeus monodon | reverse complement strand
TGTCAAATGCAGAGGTATGGCCGAGTCTTTTCGGAGTCTGCCTCGAGGGCGTCTTGTCAGCGCAAGACGATGTCCAATACAGTTCCAATACTTTTTTTTT
>NC_051409.1:5495866-5496087 GCF_015228065.2 Penaeus monodon | reverse complement strand
TGAACTTTTTTTTTTTCGGTCGACTTTGGCGGACAGCGGTAACGCGTCCGATTGAGTGTCGTCTCCTGTTCGGCCTGGAAAAGTTTTGATTATGTTAATTCGAAACCGTTTCTTGAATTGGCGGGAAATCTTGATGGCTCTTCTACACGCTCACTCTAGCCGTTCCGGACGCTTTCGAACGCGGGATATTTCATAAGCTTTCTATTATAGAGTTTTGGAAA
>NC_051409.1:5495517-5495793 GCF_015228065.2 Penaeus monodon | reverse complement strand
TGAAAGTGGGCGATCCTCCTTTTGAAGCCGAAGTCTCTTAAAAAGGATTGAACTCCTTATTGAAGAGTACTCGAACCTTTTCTTAATCTTTTCTTCTCCCATCTTTTTTTTCCAGTCTTTTTAAGGGATCACAAAAGTCTACAAGTCAACAATCGAGAATAGGATTCCGGGAATTTATCGATTCCATTAAAATTTGTCATTTTATTTCACGATTAAGAGGTCGAGAGATGTACAGATATTTAGAAGAGGGAGAAAGTAGAGAAGAACGAATAGAGA
>NC_051409.1:5493960-5494684 GCF_015228065.2 Penaeus monodon | reverse complement strand
ACCCGACGCGAAGGCAGCGAATTCCCGCAAGAGATCAATATACAAGGAAGCTACGGAGGTCGGAATGAGGGGAGGGGGGGGGTAATGGGGAGTTGGGGAGGGGGAGAGGGGGGTAATGGGGAGTTAGGGAAGGGGAGAGGGATAATGGGAGTTGGGGAAGGGGGGAGGGGGGTAATGGGGAGTTTGGGGAGGGGGAGGGGGTAATGAGGAGTGAGGGAGGGGGAGGAGGGTATTGGTGGAGGGAAGGAGGTAATGGGGAGTGGGTTGATGTACGGGTGGAGGAGGAATGGGGGGGGAGAAGAGTGGGTGGAGTATGGGTAGAAGGGGAGAGGGAGGTAATGAGGGAGGATGTTGGGGGAAGAGATAGAGAAGTAATGAGGGAGAGTGTTGGGGGAGGTTGGGTAAGAATGGGAAAGGAGGAGAGATCACAGGGGAATAGGGTGGGACGGTAAGGCGGGTGGGGGGGAATGGGGAAGGTAATAAGCGAATGAGGTAAGGATGGGGAGGGGTTGAGGTAAGGATGGGGAGGGGTTGAGGTAAGGATGGGGAGGGATTGAGGTAAGGATGGGGAGGGGTTGAGGTAAGGATGGGGAGGGGTTGAGGTAAGGATGGGAGGGTGAGGAAGATGGGAGGGGTGAGGTAAGGATGGGGAGGGAAGGAGTTAGAGGTAAAGGATGGGAGGGTTGAGTAAGGATGAGGAGGGTTGAGTAAGTGAAAGGGGAGG
>NC_051409.1:5493296-5493472 GCF_015228065.2 Penaeus monodon | reverse complement strand
GGGAGACGGCTCACTGAGTACATTGACTGATTGTTGCTGTCAGTCTATTCTCAGTCTATTCTCAGTGTATTCTCAGTGTATCGAAGTCCTTCTGTTGTCCAAAAGTGCTTGTCTCTGCGGCATTGTTGTTTGCCGGGAGGGGGGGGGGGGTAAATACGGCTGTGCAGATATGGAAA
>NC_051409.1:5492329-5492865 GCF_015228065.2 Penaeus monodon | reverse complement strand
TCCTTCTGCCCCCCCTTCCTCCCTCCCTCCCTTCCCTCACCCCCCTCTCCCCCTCACCCTTCCCCCCCTCCCCCAACCAACTCCTACAACACGTGAAGCCAAAACGACGAAATGTTGACACCGGCGGCCGTCTCTGAGCTTAATGATGACAATCCTCGACGCTTTATTGTTCTAGAATCACCGCAATAAAGGATGCAGGGCAGGAGGATGGGGTAGGATGCTGGAAGGGGGGAGAGGGGAGGGGGGAGGGGAAGGGGAGGGGAGGGGAGAGGGGAAGCGAAGAGAGAGAGATGAGGGTGGTGGGATGGGTGTGAGGGTAGGATGGAGGGGGAGGAGGAGGGGGAAAAAGAGGGGGGAAGGTTAGGATGGAGGAGGATATGACGGGAGGGAAGTAAGGAGGGGAGGAGAGGGGGGGGAAGGAGGGGAAGAGAGGAGGGGAAGGTTAGAATGGAGGGGGATATGAGGGTAGGGAAGTGAAGAGTGGAGGAGAGAGGGTAGGGGAAGAGATATGCAGCCACTGGTTTTAACATTTAAAA
>NC_051409.1:5492073-5492219 GCF_015228065.2 Penaeus monodon | reverse complement strand
ATATTGTCACCTAATTGCTCCTTTTATTTTCTTCCTCCATTTCGCTGCACCCTTCTGTATATCTTTTATTGCTACAGTTAGTAACATCAGTGAAATATTTTCCTTTTTGCCCTTCGATATTACTGCTCCTGTTCGTGCATCCGTGG
>NC_051409.1:5491442-5491576 GCF_015228065.2 Penaeus monodon | reverse complement strand
CGGTTGAATATCTCATGCTGCTAGCCATGTTTTGAGTCCCCGAAGGCTTCTACTATAAATAATGAAGCTAATGAAAATAGCTATACTATTTCTTCTGCTGTTTATATAGCCGCATCTTGTAAATCTGACTTCCA
>NC_051409.1:5491184-5491393 GCF_015228065.2 Penaeus monodon | reverse complement strand
CCTCCCTCTCTTCTTTCTCCCTTATTTCTCCTTTATTTCTCCTTCTCTCTTTCATTTCTCTTTCTTCTCTGATTCAGTAAACTGTGTCATTCCCCTTTCGTGTTTCCTCTTCTTTAGTTTTAGTCGTCCAGAATGAGCATATATATTTTCTTTATTGCTTTATATTAAGTTTTCTATGTACAAATATCTCCCTATTTCTCAGCAAATGC
>NC_051409.1:5490517-5490830 GCF_015228065.2 Penaeus monodon | reverse complement strand
CTTAATTCTATTCATCTGTGACTAATTATGCATCTATTTATACCATATCCTTCCCTTATCTTTTATCCTTCAGGACTCTTTCAGCTCCTATTGTTTCCATCTCCTTCTCTCCTCCCGTCCTTATCTCCTTTTCTTTCTCCCCTTTCTTCCTTGGCGGCCAAAACGTCTCCATCTCTAAGATATGTTTCGCACATTCACTTTTCTTTTTCCGAAGTCTTAGTAAGCATAAAAAGTTTAACAGAGAACAGATGTGACGTTGCTCACATAAAATCTTATGTGTAGACATTGTAAAACATATTTTCGGTGTAGAAAG
>NC_051409.1:5490334-5490402 GCF_015228065.2 Penaeus monodon | reverse complement strand
TAATAAAAATAGGTGTAGTTGTGTTTATTTGTGTGTGTTTTCTGATTTATTTTATGTTTATTAGTTTT
>NC_051409.1:5489593-5489818 GCF_015228065.2 Penaeus monodon | reverse complement strand
AAAAAAAACGCGCCTCTCATCGCCCCCCCGAAGAGGCCAATATAACTCTCCGAAAAGTGCAAGGTCCTCCTTCAAAGCTGCCCTGCGTCTCGTCCTCGCGTCATAACCCTCTCCTTGAACCAACAGACGTGGCTCGAGGCTTTCCTTCGGGTGAAATGAAGGAAAATAGATAGATGGCGATAGATAGTAGGGGGGGGTATGATTTTTTTTTTTTTGGGGGGGGTA
>NC_051409.1:5489114-5489276 GCF_015228065.2 Penaeus monodon | reverse complement strand
AAGAATCTGGTCGTTCTTCTCTTTTCTTAGAAGGAAAATAAAAAGAATGTTTTAAATCTTCTTGATCGGGACGGAAATCATTGGATATATCAAGTTCATCTTGATAAATGGTCAATTTCTCTTCGCTTTTTTTTTAATCTCCTCGAAGAAAAATCTTATATA
>NC_051409.1:5488001-5488733 GCF_015228065.2 Penaeus monodon | reverse complement strand
GAACCTGATACCATATGAAAGCCACATGGACCTTCCTCTCCGTCTGCAATCCTCATAAAACCGGCTGCTAGGGGAATATTCCATTACTTTGAGTCGTATAAAGAGTTTTGTCGCTTTAGAGTAGTTCCCCCTCCTTGCTCTCTTCTCCCGTTTTCTTTCTTGTCTTTCCCCTCCTCCTCCTCTCCGTCTTTGCACCTTCCCCTCTTTCCCTTCTTCGTTCTTGCCACTCCTCCTTCTCCTCTTCGTTCTTTCTCCTTTCCTCATTCTTCCTCTTTCTCCCTTGCCCTTTCCCCTACTTCCCTTCTTCGTCTTGCCCCTTCCACTCTTCGTCCCCTTGCCGCTTTCTCCTTTCTTTATTTATTTTTCCTTGCCCTTTCTTTCCTCTCTCATTCCTCTTGTCCACTTCTCTCCTCCCTTTCTTCTGCCTTTTCTTTCTTTTTCCTTATTATTCATAGTTTTCTATTTTTTTCTCTCTCACTGTCCTTCGTCTCTCTGTCTCTTTTTCTTTCTCCCCTTTTCCTTCCTCTTCCTCTTTCTTCTCTATTTGTTGTTATTCCTCCTCCTTCCTTTCATTTTTATTTTTTCCTTCTTTCCCTTCTTTCCCATTTCCATCTCCTTTCTCCCATTTTCCCTCCCCCCCCACCCTTCCTAACCCCCTCTCCCCCTTACCCTTCCCTCCCCCTGGCTCCCTCCCTCCCTTCCCCCTTAAGGTAAAAAAAATGGTATTGATAA
>NC_051409.1:5487524-5487736 GCF_015228065.2 Penaeus monodon | reverse complement strand
ATGATTAATTAAGGTTGTATAATACCATTTACATCACCTGTTACACATCTATCAATCTATCAATTCAATAAATATGTAGTTAATTACATGGCTATTCTGCACCCTGCAATATACTATTTTTAATTCCTATGATGATTACCATAATTATCGTCAATATTATTCTCATATTTTATAGTAAACAGTTACGTTGTTTTTTTATCATAATTTCTAGC
>NC_051409.1:5486610-5486742 GCF_015228065.2 Penaeus monodon | reverse complement strand
ATTGACCCCCTATGGTTGTGGACAGGCTATAAATAGACTACAAATATTTAGAATATTCATAGGCTGCCGAGACTGTGTGTGTGCGGATTCCTGTGTCAGTTTCATACAACAAGATAAGTCAGGTTGGGGCGG
>NC_051409.1:5485652-5485759 GCF_015228065.2 Penaeus monodon | reverse complement strand
CCAATGAAATCAGTTACAAACATTTCCCAGTACTTATAACCCTCCCCCCCCCCAATAAAAAAACACTTTTAAAAATAAATCACATTCAAAAACACCTAAATCAACCG
>NC_051409.1:5485347-5485596 GCF_015228065.2 Penaeus monodon | reverse complement strand
TATGACACGCATGCACAAAAGGACGAGAAAAATCGTGTACATTTCGCTCGGCAAAAGACAATTCTTTAACAATGGCTATATCTTTTCGCGCTGTCGGAGTCTCGGACGGCCAAAGCCATTGAAAAGTCACTAACGGCCTTGCCATCGCTGCAACTACGCCCATGTTGCAAACCCTTATAATGACTGCAGTACCCGGGAGGTCAACGCGCATGCAACATCGGCTAGCGGGAGGAAAAAAAATTCTTGGGT
>NC_051409.1:5484696-5484829 GCF_015228065.2 Penaeus monodon | reverse complement strand
CCTACAATTACATATAACGTAGCTATCGTCTTACATGGGTATCAGCGGGATCGTATCTCTGGAGGGCGAGATGGAGGCGATTCGGGAACAGCCACGAGACTCGAAGAAATGCTATCTTGACCAATGGGTGTTT
>NC_051409.1:5484556-5484630 GCF_015228065.2 Penaeus monodon | reverse complement strand
AGAAATGAGAGAAGTGAGGACGGTAAGGGGAGAGATGAGGGAAATGAGAGAGATAGAAAGTAAAAGAGAGTCGG
>NC_051409.1:5483605-5484332 GCF_015228065.2 Penaeus monodon | reverse complement strand
CTCAACACTAACAAACAGCAAAACAAAACAAACAAATTACAACACAAACATCACCCACCAGCCAACCTCACCACATCGACGCCCCCAACCCCTCCCGATACCCCCTTCTCCCCTCCCCCCTCTCCCTCCCCCTCCCCCCTCTCCCCTCTCCCTCTCTCTCCTCCCCTTCTCTCTCCTCCCCCTCTCTCCCCTCCCCCTCTCTTCCCTCTCCCTCTCTCCCCTCCCCGTCTCTCTCTCTCCTTCCCACCCCGAGTTATATAGCTCCCTTACCTCCATTTACCCTCCCTTTTCTCTTGCTACCCTCCTCTGTCCCTCCTCTTCCCTCCCCTCCTCTTCCCTCCCCTCCCCTCCCCTCCCTCACTCCCTTAACCCCTACCCTCCTTCCATACTCCCTCCCCCGCCTACCCATCCCTCCCTCCATCCTTCTAGCCCCTCCCTTTACCCCTCCCCTTTCCCTTACTACCCTCTCTCAAGCGCCTCTCCTCTGCCCTCACCCCCCCTTTACCCTCCTCCCCTCTCCCCTTCCCCCCTCCCCTGCCTTCACTCCCCTTTTACCCTCCTCCCCTCTCCACTTCCCCCCTCCCCTACTCTCACTCCCCTACCCTCACTCCCCCTCTACCCCCCTCCTCTTCCCTCCCCTGCCCTCCCTCCCCCAGGCCATAAACGTCTCGCCCGGGGGATTCCACCGACAAAGACGTTCGCATTTCCTTGTCTTTTATTAGTCTTG
>NC_051409.1:5482834-5483017 GCF_015228065.2 Penaeus monodon | reverse complement strand
GTAAGGTGGTGAAGGAGGAATGAATGGCGGTAATGAATGAAAACGAGAGAAAGAAACAAAGAGCAAGGCTAAATCATTGTTATTATGCCAAAAAAATATAAAATGATATGGACCCACACCTCTTGAAAAAAAAAAATGGCAAAAGCATGGTAATTGTGAATGAGAAGAGAAAAATACAAAACA
>NC_051409.1:5482190-5482429 GCF_015228065.2 Penaeus monodon | reverse complement strand
CACCAATACCATTTATCATAACACCTCTACTCACAATGATAGCTCCCCCCCTCCCACGTACCACCCCCTCGCCCACGCATCACCCACGTATCGCCCTCCCCCCCCCCCTTCCCTCACCCGCATACCACTGCCCACTGCCCACTAAGGACGCTTTGCAATCCCGCCCATCATAAATCCATTTGCAAAATTCATCCCTGCATATCATGTCACTCCCAGGATTGTTGCAGGATTGCAGGATC
>NC_051409.1:5481816-5482017 GCF_015228065.2 Penaeus monodon | reverse complement strand
TTTATTATCATAATCATCATTTTCATTTTTTCCCCCAGCCTCAACACCGGAGATCTCCCTCATCTCCCGAGCGCGAGAGCGAGCCAGCATCACTCTCCCGGAGCTTAATCTGCGAATAGGAGTGCTCGCGGCGGAATTAATTGGGTAATCAGCATCTCAGCATGGAGGAGTTGCCAAGTAGGGAATATCGGGATGCAAAGT
>NC_051409.1:5481175-5481448 GCF_015228065.2 Penaeus monodon | reverse complement strand
AGTATTGATATAGAGGAAAGATGAAAATAAAACCAAAAATATATATATTTACGTTTCAGGCTGTACTTTGAATCACGTATGAGTTGTTGAAGATACATATATTTTTTTTAACATGTGTGGAAAGTGTTTCAGTGTTTGTGTGAAAGCATTTTACTGACAAATGTAAACGAGAGAGGGGAGATACCTCAAAATATTTGTGGCTTTCATGGACGAGGGGAAATGAATATAAAAATTCTTAGGATTTAGATTTAGAAGCGAGATTGTTGCGTCCCT
>NC_051409.1:5480403-5480610 GCF_015228065.2 Penaeus monodon | reverse complement strand
CGCCTGAGTCTATTTTAATATTCATGAGAACGATTAGAATATTCATTTAATCTCACTCTTTCCTTTCTTGATATATTTCTCTACCATCAAGAGACACTCATGCAAATAAGATATGCAAATAAATACCCGTTTTCTCCGGAATACAAGAAACGATATATTATTCACCATAAAATATACATGATATAAATTCAAAGATTTTCCCAGCTT
>NC_051409.1:5479735-5480351 GCF_015228065.2 Penaeus monodon | reverse complement strand
TTTACCCCCAAAGGTACAGAAAGCGATACAGTGAAAGATGATAAACAGGGAAATATAAAATACGAGGAAAGAAAGAGAGAAAAAAATATATACGACAAAAGGAAATATAAAATACGAGAAAAGAAAGAGGGAAACAACGTATACGACAAAAGGAAATATAAAAGACGAGAAAGGAAAAGACAGACAAAAAAAAAATGACAAAAGGATATATCAAATACGAACCAAGAGACATAATTTCCAGGTGTCGATTGGATATCAATGCAAAAATGCCCATTCAATATCCTTGCATAAAAAAGGTCCTTGTTTTATGGGAAAGTTTCAGGTGTTTGCTAGGAATTATTCGGGATTTTCGTTACTTATTTATTTCTTTTTCTGTTTTCTGTATCTCTTTTTTTTCTCTCTCTCTCTATTTCATTCTTTTTCATTATAAAACAAAAAGTTTTTTTGGAGGGTTTATATTTTACTTTTCTGATTTGTTGTTTTGAGATTTGTGGACTTAGGGATAGTATTTTTTAAAGGATGCAGGCGCTTTTAGTTTTGTCTGCTGATGTTATATGAATTGTGCATTTAGGTAAACTATATTATATTTGCATACACTAAATGGCGGATATGTTGT
>NC_051409.1:5478441-5478856 GCF_015228065.2 Penaeus monodon | reverse complement strand
GCAGTCATTTCAAATAGGATTCTAACAGCCATTTTTATCAACAAAATCAAAAGCGATATATCAGAATTCGTGCAACGGCCATGCACGATTTTGCAATATTATGCTCCTTCGCTGCTACATTCCGTGGAAAGGATTGGGAGCTAGGGGGGAGGGGGTATTCGACTGGAAAAAAATTGGAAGCTTTCTGTTTCAATTACCTACGAAAATCCTCATAAATGAAGGCATTGACTTTCTATTTGAACGTAACCTGTAATATCTATTGAAGTCCCCCCTCATCACCGACTCGAATCGTGAAAAGTCTATGGGCCACAACCCACGTTACATTACTCGCTTTGTTTACAGCCCGTGGAGGCAACGTGTATTGATTTTCATTTTTCATCATATGAAACTCAAAGAAGGTAGAATTGCAGTGAAG
>NC_051409.1:5478124-5478424 GCF_015228065.2 Penaeus monodon | reverse complement strand
CACACACATTTTACAGCGGGAAAACATGTTGCATTTCCTGAATGTTCAGTTTATATTACACGAATTCAACTTTACGGTGTGCAACCAATACAACATTGAAAGATTTGTCTATAGGCCATGGTATTAGCATGGAAATCTCTATTGATTTCCTTGCCAAAAGCAACAGAGATGAAATTATTTGAAAACTGTAATATGAATCTATTCCGTTGTAAGAATGATAAAAAAGGAAAAAAGAGAGAGAAAAAAATAATGATTAGGATGATAATTTTAGCAAAAATATAAGAACAACTATAATAATAT
>NC_051409.1:5477455-5477854 GCF_015228065.2 Penaeus monodon | reverse complement strand
ATAGTATGGATAGAACACGGATGATATTGTATGATCGATTATAATTAAGGCGATAATGAATATAACAATAATCAACACCATCACAAAACATCAAAAGCAAGTTGATAATCAATAGAATAACCCTATTAACCGCTAGGAATGTCAAATTCACGTCCCCAAAGTCCGCACTGCTCGAGAGTCGCGATCCTGAGCAACTATCTAGCCTTCCTGGAGTTAGAACCACGGTGAACTTTGTATTATTTCTGGGCTTAAGGCAGAGTTTGTCGAAAGAATTCACTGCGAGATTTTAGAAGGAGTGGTCTTAGTTTTTTTTTCGTAGCACCTCTGATTTTTTTTTATTTATATATCTTTAAATTGATTTTAGAACTTGATTGATTTTTTACTAGACTTGAGAGACGT
>NC_051409.1:5476814-5476924 GCF_015228065.2 Penaeus monodon | reverse complement strand
GACGAAAACCTAAAATTAACAAAACCACGATACTCCAATTCGCAGAAAAAAAACACGTTACCCATATATTCTCGTACAGGGAAAACGCAAGATATTTCCCTAATGTAAAC
>NC_051409.1:5476306-5476726 GCF_015228065.2 Penaeus monodon | reverse complement strand
ATGCACGCATAAATCCCCCCATTTCCCCTCTTAGAACTCGCCTCATAATTGTACATCGCCCATAAAATCTAAGAGAGGCAGGAGGTGCGAACTCCCCCCAAGCAGGGAAATGAATGGACCATAATGGGAGGTGGTAGTCAGGTGTCTTGTAACGATTTCCCTTATAGGATGTTAATATAATGGACGAGGCCTGAGAGAGCAGGGGAGAGCAGAAGGGAGGAATGGTGGATGAGACAGAGGGAGAGGAAGGGAGAGGGAGAGGAAGGGAGGAATGGTAGGTGTGACAGAGGGAGAGGAAGGGAGAGGGAGAGAGGAAGGAAGGAATGGTAGATGACACAATTAGTGGGAGAAGGGAGGAGGGGAGAGGGAGAAGAGAGAGAGGGAAGGGGAGGATGAAATGGTAGATGGGCAGCAGATGGA
>NC_051409.1:5475569-5475707 GCF_015228065.2 Penaeus monodon | reverse complement strand
CCAACTTATTGGATGAGATACTGAAGTCATCTATTGAGAGAAGGTAAGAGTGATTTACATTTTACTTTTATTAACAAGTGCTACCTAATTTTTTTAACTGGATACATTGAAAGTACATTTATCATCATTGACATTGGC
>NC_051409.1:5474850-5475196 GCF_015228065.2 Penaeus monodon | reverse complement strand
GGGCACCATACTAAGGGGTTGGGGGGGGGGCGTGCAGCTTGCCTCGGGTCGCGTCGGCCCTTGGATCCGTGACGGACGAGAAGCGCCCTTGCTGCTCCGGGGATTTCACTTTGCCATTTGTCATCTCGCTGCTTCCATATTTGTCTTTTGTTGGTCTTCTCCTGCGTCTCTTTCTCTATGTTATGTTTTTTTTTCTCTCTCTCTCTCTTTCGATGTGTCTTTCACGTCTGCCCAATACTTTTTTTCTCTTTTCTCTTTTTTCTCTTCTCTTATTTTGTCTCTTTCTCTATTTGACTGACTGTCGGTCGTTAATCATTGTGTCTGCCTCTCTCTCTCTCTCTCTCTC
>NC_051409.1:5474243-5474562 GCF_015228065.2 Penaeus monodon | reverse complement strand
AAACACACACACGCACATGGATGTAGGTACGTCTATACATCCGAAAATTCCATCTACCGCAAAAAGAACTCAACATTCACACACACAAAAAAAAAGGAAAAAAAAAACGTAGAAACGAAATGTGAGAGTAATAAACAGGCATAATCAGCGTCGGTTCCCTTTAAAGCGGCCTTACAAATACGCGCAGTTCTAAAAATAGCAACATGAAAAAAAAAATCTGAATAATAATCGAAATATACAAAAGTTGGGATATTGGAAGTGCCAGCGTGCCATGCATAAAACACGGTGGATGCATGACGTCCCCTGCATGGTATTTCGA
>NC_051409.1:5474044-5474208 GCF_015228065.2 Penaeus monodon | reverse complement strand
AAGTGTGTTTTCATTGGTTTGACACTTTTTTTTATTTTCATTATTATTGTCTGAATTTCTCGAAAGGGAGATCATTTTCTTTTTACTATTTAATTTTCCTAAATTTTTGTGTTCGACACTTTTTTTCTTTTTTTTATTATTGTCTGAATTTCTCAAAAGGGAAA
>NC_051409.1:5473381-5474002 GCF_015228065.2 Penaeus monodon | reverse complement strand
GTGTGTTGATGTTTCCTTATCTATTTTGTACTCACTACTTTTTTCATCATTTTCCTATTATTTACTCTTGGTAAATTGACTCCATTTACTCCTCATTCCCACATTTACTCAATTCTTTCATTATTTTCATACTTACTCAATTATCTCCCTTTTTAAACTATATTTTACTCATCTTTTACTCATCTTCATCTTCCCCTCATTTATTTTTTTCTCACACCTCAGTAACTCATCACTCATCTAATTAACAAAATCTTTCCTCATTATATGACTCACTTTTTTCCCTTTTTGAATTATATTTTACTCACCATTTACTCATCTTCATCTTCCCTTTATTTTTAAAAAAAAATCTTTCCTCATTATATGACTCACAATTTAGGAAAGAAATAAGTAAATAAGTGAGTGAATGAAAGAAGAAAAGTGAGTCAAAGGTAAATTTTGAGTCTCGATAATAATGTACAGTCTATCTACTCAAAAGTCATATCTATTACTGTGCAGTAGTTTCTAATCTCAATATCACTGATCATTCTACAAAAAACTAATAAGATCATCAAGTCAATAAATAATCGTAAATAATCATCTATTAAGTCTCTACTGTCACATTCTTCTACTCTTCTGGGCGGG
>NC_051409.1:5473045-5473126 GCF_015228065.2 Penaeus monodon | reverse complement strand
AAATCTTTCATTTTACTTCATCCTTTGCGTGAGTATCCGTATCATTCGCTAACCCGCGTGAGTATCCGTATCATTCGCTAA
>NC_051409.1:5472846-5472986 GCF_015228065.2 Penaeus monodon | reverse complement strand
TTCTGCTCGCGTGTTGATATTTTTGCAAGACCTCGTTACCCAACCCCACGCCAATACTAGTTTCACGGGTGCAGCCGGTTGCATGAACCTGCACTGCAACGATAAGGCAGTTTGAACTTTCTGCAAGGCCGTCTCTTATT
>NC_051409.1:5471985-5472693 GCF_015228065.2 Penaeus monodon | reverse complement strand
AGCTTCGCGGTTTATCTCCATAAAAGACGAAGGTTGTGCATTTCTTTTCTTCTGAGTCGAGATGGAGACAGATCGGCTACTGGCCACTGCAGCTTCTCTTTGCCTCCTTCTCCTCTCTCCCTTTCTCTCTTCTTTCTGTCTTCTCACCTTTTTCTTTCCTTCTCTTCTCTTTCTCTCTTTCTCTTTCTGTCTTCTCTCTCCTCCCTTTCTCTCTTTCTCTTTCTGTCTTCTCTTCCCTTGTCTCTTTCCCTCCTTCTCCCCTTCTCTTTTTTCTTTTCTTTCTAATCCTCTCTTTCCATCTTTTCTTATTCATTTCTTATCCCTTTTCTTTTCTCCTCTTCTCATTCTCTTTCGATCTCATCTCCCCTCCTTCTATCCCATCTCCCTTTTCTCTTTCTCCTTCTCTTTCCATCACCTCTCCCCTTCTCCCTTTTTTTCTATCCCTTCTCGCATCTCCTCTTTTCCCCTTCTTCTAGTTCCCTCTCTCGTCTTCCTTCATTCCGTTCTTTCTAATCCCCTCTCCCCTTCTTCCCCCTTTCTTCCCTTTCCCGTCTCCCTTCTCCTTCCTCTCTTTCTATCCCTTTTCCCTCTACCCCTTCTCCCTCTCCTCTTTTCCCCTCTTCCTCTCTCATTCTCTTCTGTCCCTTTGTCTCTGATTTTATTTATCGAATTATGCATATCTCTCCACTTTCGTCTTTCTCCTCTTTC
>NC_051409.1:5471531-5471719 GCF_015228065.2 Penaeus monodon | reverse complement strand
GTAAATGTAACTGAACAGATATGTAACCCTCATTCTCTCTGTGATCATCTAATAGACAGAATTCTGTTTCACTCTTTTACACTCTCAAGGGAAATCGTTAAAAGAGTGTAGCTTTATATATCCATTCTATAAAAGGAAACATCTTTTCGATACTAAAAGTAAACCCATCTGTCAATGCATGTGTTTAG
>NC_051409.1:5471109-5471372 GCF_015228065.2 Penaeus monodon | reverse complement strand
CTCCCTCTTTGTCCCCCCGCTCGCTCGCTCGCTCACTTATGGATGCTTAATATCTCGCTGTCAGTGTCACTCAGTGTCAAAGAGCTTAAAGAGAGCGAGGCGGTTGACACTCTGACCTTTTCTGATCAGACAACAGTGCCAGTGCCTTCCTTGGTGTCCCCCTCCCCCCCCCCTTCTGTCCCTCTTCCCCCCCCAGAGCAATGAGACCACCGCCTACGCTTCCACTTCTGGTAACTCCATTGCAGTGGCATTTTCTCTGTCTC
>NC_051409.1:5470405-5470520 GCF_015228065.2 Penaeus monodon | reverse complement strand
AGTCGACTGTCATGCATGCAACATGAAGGCACCATGCATAATAAAAAGGAGAATGTAGCAGCACATAGCAATGCATCCAGTACGACCTCATGTTTGTGGGTTAACGGGAAACCTT
>NC_051409.1:5469861-5469976 GCF_015228065.2 Penaeus monodon | reverse complement strand
GCAGCACGCAATATAATTATATACTTGATCACACTCATCTGACCCAAAAATGAACTCATTATTCACGTAATCGCATTATCATCCTTATTGTTCCTCCTTTCTCTCTCGGCCTCTT
>NC_051409.1:5469337-5469407 GCF_015228065.2 Penaeus monodon | reverse complement strand
CTGTATGTATGTGATATGCAAATGTGTGTGTCTGCGTGTGTGCATTTCCTCTCGCAGTAAGGACAAAAAA
>NC_051409.1:5469089-5469237 GCF_015228065.2 Penaeus monodon | reverse complement strand
AAAACCGAAAAAAAAAAAATTTTTTAAAAAAAAAAGTTTTTTTTTTTTCCCCCTTTTTTTTCCCCCCTTTTTTCCCCCTTTTTTCCTTCGGGGGGAGATTTTTTGGGAAAACTCTATCTCTTTCTCTCTATTCATATTTTTTTTTTTT
>NC_051409.1:5466490-5467166 GCF_015228065.2 Penaeus monodon | reverse complement strand
GCATATATAAGCTGCACATCCCCCAAAGAAGTCAGCGAAGTTCCCTCAGCTTCCGCTCCAGCCACCGGAAGGCGCTGACGAGAGGTAATCTGACGGCGTGACAACTTCTGCCTTTTCTTTTTCCCCCTCTTTCTCCTTCTCTCTTTTCTTTTTTCCCCTTTTCTCCCTTATTTTTTCCCCCCCTTTTTTTTTCTTTTTTTTTTCCCTTTTTTTCTTCTTTTTTCCCTTTTCCTTTTTCTTTTTTCCCCTCTTTTCCTTCTCTCTTTTTTCCCTTTTTTTCCCTTTCCCCTTTTTTTCCCCCCCCTTTTTCCTTCTCTTTTTTCCTTCCCCCTTTCTTTCCCCTCTCTTTTTTCCCCTCTTTTCCTTTTTTCTTTTTCCCCTTTTTTTTCAATTTTTTTTCCCCCCTTTTTTCCCCTTTTTTCTTTCCCCCTTTCCCTTTCTCTTTTTTCCCCCTTTTTTCCTTCTCTCTTTTCTTCCCCTCTTTCTCCTTCTCTCTTTTCTTCCTCTCCTTTTTTCCCCTTTTTTCCTTCTCTTTTTTCCTTCCTTTTCCCCTTCTTTCTTCCTTCCTTCCCCTCTCTCTTTTCTTCCCCTCTTTCCCCTTCTCTTTCCTCCCGAAGTTTGATTGATTTTAGTTTTACCTTTTCCTGTGTCTTGTTTTGGTTGTTGTTTGTTTGAT
>NC_051409.1:5465614-5465787 GCF_015228065.2 Penaeus monodon | reverse complement strand
TCTCGACAGAGAGAGGTTAGAGGAGATGCCATTAGTTATTAACTCTCACTTACACCCTCTCGTGCATGATTCCCCTAACCGTGAATTCTGCATGACGGACCTAAAGAAAACCTTTTAGAAAATCCACGCATGACTTGGCGAAGACAGCCACTAATTGCATGACGACCAAGGCA
>NC_051409.1:5465472-5465574 GCF_015228065.2 Penaeus monodon | reverse complement strand
CACAAAAAGAGGGGGGGGGGAGTGCATGACGACCCAGACAAAGCAAGCAAGCAGACAAAACCAGCAACACAAAAGGGAAGAAACGTGCATGACACCTTAATA
>NC_051409.1:5465005-5465440 GCF_015228065.2 Penaeus monodon | reverse complement strand
ACATTAACGTAATCATGCAAGCAGCCATGAGAGTTGCTGCAGGCAGACGTCATGCGCTGGCGGTCATGGCAACTCCGCAGCCAGCCCTAATTGCCTGCATGGTAAGTTGCGCGCCCGTGCATGGCGGGAGGAACTGGAGCCAAGCCAGAATGACAGTAAATGATGTGAAGATAAAATGGATATGGTCATGCTGGCGAACTGTTGGGGGTCGGGGGGGGGGGAAGAGAAAGGGGAGGAGAGGAAATGGGGAAAGGAGAGAGGGGAAGGAGAGAACAGAGGGAGAGAAGGGGAGAGGAGAGGAAAGAAGGGAGGAGAGAGAGGGGAAGGAGTGGAAAGGGGGAAGGAGAGAGAGAGGGGAAGGAGAGGAAGAGAAAGGGGGAGAAGAGAAAAGCGGAATCAGGAGAGAAGGGGAAGGGAAGAGGAGATGAGGGTGGT
>NC_051409.1:5463787-5464377 GCF_015228065.2 Penaeus monodon | reverse complement strand
TCTCTAAACAAACGATACCAAATCCTAAAAAAAAATAATTACAAACATTACCAGAAAAATACAAACACATTACAAAAACATTATAAAAATATTACAAAAAAACATTACAAAAATATTACAAAACCATGACAAAAATACAAAATCTTTACAAAAAATACAAAAAAAATAACAAAAACAAAACAAAAATATAAAACATTAAGAAAGATACAAAACATGACATAAAAACATTACAAAAAATAATAGTAAGAATAAAAAAACATTACAAAAAAAAACATTACAAAAATACAAAAAATACAAAAATACAAAAAAAACATTACAAGACATTACAAAAATATAAAAAACATTACAAAACATTACAAAAATCACAAAGAACATTACAAAAACATTACAAAAAATCGCAAGAACATTACAAAAAAAATCACAAAAACATTACAAAAAATCGCAAGAACATTACAAAACCACGGAATCCGAAAGAGCTCCGATTCCCACGCGATATATTCACATCCGAGAGCAAAGGGAGCGAAAGAATGAATGAAAGAAAAGTCGATTAAAACTCATGAAAACTTATCAAATTACAAGAGGAAGTTTCC
>NC_051409.1:5463610-5463763 GCF_015228065.2 Penaeus monodon | reverse complement strand
AAAAAAAAATTAGGAACAGTTAAGCAAACTCACACAGTAAAACCCTGAGCCTCACATGTTGGCGTTAACTTAAACATGACTAATGCTCCCTTGAGGTTAAGTCCGGGCACTAACTCTCATCCTTGAGTGAGTTTCAGTTCGTGGGTGAAGTGT
>NC_051409.1:5463216-5463285 GCF_015228065.2 Penaeus monodon | reverse complement strand
ATCATAAGAATTAGAGAATTATGAGTGAACTGCCACGAGAGTAACTGAGCCAGACAGCCAGCATCTCGA
>NC_051409.1:5462688-5463179 GCF_015228065.2 Penaeus monodon | reverse complement strand
TACGCATGACTTGAGACATGGGAATTTTTCATGCATAATCTGAAGTGGAATCCGAACGAGTGAGATGGAAAATGAGGGTTAAAAAAAACGCATCACAAATGAACATGTTATCAATACAATCTTACACGTAACGGTATTTCGAGGAATATTATTGAAATATAACGTTATAATGTTACAATATTAATAACAGGATTTCATCTCCTTGTTACTTATCATAACTATTAAACGTCTACTTATGTATCATTTATTAAAACTTAAATACGTATTTTATTTGGAAATGTCAAGTGCCAAATGTTAACCCTTGGATAATCTCAATAACACTCACATTTCTATGCACGATCGTAATACAAAGAAAATGCTGTGTCATGCAACCCATGTGAGGAAATATTGAGTTTTCGAAACACGTTTTGTATCTTTGCTGTTATTACGGGTTATCATTTATTGGTGTTATTATCTTTTTAATTGATATTGTCACTTTCTTTATTATTGTT
>NC_051409.1:5461801-5461907 GCF_015228065.2 Penaeus monodon | reverse complement strand
TATATTTCCTGATTTGAAAATACGACAGTAAGAGTGGTTTGAAAATCTAAAATAGTATTGCATGAGAAAAATGACATTTTACACGATCTTAGCTTCCCTTTGAAAT
>NC_051409.1:5461278-5461586 GCF_015228065.2 Penaeus monodon | reverse complement strand
GAAATGAAATAAAAGTTTAGATAAAAGTGATGTTAAATCTGATACTTGACTGCCAGCCTTCTAAGCTTTCATTGAATAGTGATGAAAGACTATCCTGCTTCACATCATAAATGTTTCGAGACAAGGAATAAAACATAAGAACAGAAAAGAATTGCCAATGCAGAATATTCCCCCAAACATAATGGCGAGAAGGATAAAAACCCGCAGTTGATATCTACCCTAATTTTGGGTATATGTGTATTTATGATAATGTTTGCATAAATTCGGAGAATATGAGCGTACACTTGAAAAATGTTTACATATATAAG
>NC_051409.1:5460589-5461246 GCF_015228065.2 Penaeus monodon | reverse complement strand
GTCCTGTACACTTGTTACGAAATATTCACAAGCACTTAGGCAAAATATGGTTTTATAAAGTGTGCAAACTTATATTGCTAAATTAGTTGTGTGCTCATACATCCAGTAAAACACGTTCATAAAACCACAGTACACAAATGTGTTCAAATACCAAGCAAAAACGTGTTTATAATTAAGCCTATGTGTGAATATAAACAAAAAAATACGATCCAGCAAAATTACGTCAATACATACAGTAAACATACCTTCATACAGTAAGCAAATACCTGGCCATAAACTCACTGTTTTCATACATTCAACTAATATGGACACACCATGAAAGGATTCACAAAACACAGTTTACACGACTCGAAAAAACTTTATCCAAAGGCAAACAGACTCACCCAACATGTTCGTTTTGTTTACATCCGAGTTTACACAAGAAGCAGCTGTTTACCATCCGACTTATATTCTCGCTCATATACATATAATATGAATAAGTATTTGCCTCCGCACTGTTCTACAAATTATTTACAAACATTGTTGAAACGATTGAGTCAAAAAAGAATAAATAATTAGCTTCAGCAGAGCAAGCAAATGCAAAAGAGGAATTTTCTGAAGGCTGTAGTTTAATGCTGTCTTCAGTGCGGTTTGTTAGTGCTGTGGGATATATTGTTT
>NC_051409.1:5460073-5460352 GCF_015228065.2 Penaeus monodon | reverse complement strand
CACACACACACAAATCAAATCACCAAGAAATATACCCAGATCATGAATCATATTCCTCCTCTGCAATATCACAAGCATTGCAATTTTCCCGACTGCAAGGCAATCTCAGCCCAGAGCCAAAAATGCAAAGCAGACCCATTGCTGGATTAACTTGTTTCACACTCCGGGAAGGGGACTCGAGTTCGCTCGTGGAATGGGGTCCATATGGTCGATTTTGCCTTGTCAATGTCGCAGGGTTATCGACCGTGTGAGCAGGAAGTGGTAGTTTTATTCTTGTTA
>NC_051409.1:5459357-5459510 GCF_015228065.2 Penaeus monodon | reverse complement strand
ATTATCAATGTCGTTCTTGCGCCCCTAATTAACTACTGCATAGAGTGTTAATTGCCCTTAACATGAAGGCGATTTTGGGCGTAATGAGATGGTCATTAAGATAAGCGATAAAATTTCGTGGTGTTATGAAGAGGGAGATAACCAGGAAGTGTT
>NC_051409.1:5458600-5458840 GCF_015228065.2 Penaeus monodon | reverse complement strand
TACTGATTTTATAGAAAACAATAAATAAAATAATCAAAGAAAACGGATAACTTTTTCCAGCCAAAAACCCTTTTTTTTTTCCCTGGTTATGTTTTTACCCGTACCGTACCTGAAATAGAAAAAAAAGTACGGTTAAAAACATGGAGAGTTGATGCGCGTGTGTTGCAGACGTTAGAACATAAATAAATGTGTAAAATGCCGTTCTCATTATCTTTCTCCCCCTTTCCTCCTCTCCACCCC
>NC_051409.1:5458390-5458536 GCF_015228065.2 Penaeus monodon | reverse complement strand
CTCTTACTCACTCCCTTCCTTGGTGTCCTCATCCCGAATTTTTTTTTCCCCCATTTCCCCTCTCTTTTCTCCCCTTTTTTTCCCCCCCTTTCCCTCCTTCTCTCTCCTTTTCCCAAAAGGTTTTCCCCCTCCCTCTCTCCTTTTTC
>NC_051409.1:5458272-5458349 GCF_015228065.2 Penaeus monodon | reverse complement strand
TTCTTTTTTTTAAAACACCGGGAAAAACTTTTTTTTCCCTTTAAATTTTCTTTTTCTCCTTCCCCTCTCTTTTTGTC
>NC_051409.1:5457386-5458197 GCF_015228065.2 Penaeus monodon | reverse complement strand
GCAATATCCCCCTTTTTTTTCCTCCTCTTTTGATCCCTTCTTTAAAATTTTTCCCCCCTTCCCCCCCTTCCTCCTTCCCTCCCAACCCCCCCTCCTTCCCTCCCCCCTCCCCCCCAAAAACCCTCCCTCCTTCCCCCCCATCTCTCCCCCCCCCCCCTCCCTCCTTTTCCCCCCATTTTCCCCCCCCCCCTTTTACCCCCCCCTCCCCCAGTGCCCCCCCTGCCCCAAAAAAAACCCCCAAGGGCATCAGGTAAAAAAATCTTGCCCCCCAAAGGGGGGGCCTAAGAAAGGGGGTTTTCCTATGAGGGAGATTTACCCACCGGAAAAGAAATTTTTGTGCCTGGGGCTTTTTGGGGAGGGGGAAAGGGGGGGGGTGGGAAGGGGGGGGGGGAGGGAGGGAGAAGTGGGAAAGGGGGGGAGGATAGTGAAAGGGGGTGGAAAGGGAAGGGGGGGGGTAAGGAAGGAGGGAGGGAAATTTTTGGGGAAGGAAAGGAGGGGAAAGGGGGGAGGGTAGGGAAAGGGGGGGGAGGGTAAAAGGGGGAAAGGGGGGGGGGGAGGGAGAGGGTGTTTGGGGTGGGTGAGAAGGGAAGGAAAGGGGGGGGAAAAAAGGGGGAAAAAAGATGGGGGGTGGGGGAGGGAAAGGGAAAAAAGGAAAGGGGGGAGAGAAAAACAGGGGGTAGGGGAGGAGGAGGGGGGGAAGTAAAAAAGAAAGGGAATAAAGAGAAAAGGGGGAGAAAAGAGAATAGGAAAAGAGGGGAAAAGGGTTGGGAAGGGGGAGGAATAAGGGGTGAGAAAAGGTGAAAAGGGGGGA
>NC_051409.1:5457128-5457245 GCF_015228065.2 Penaeus monodon | reverse complement strand
TGGGGAAAGGGGAAAAAAGGGGGAAAAAGGGGGAACGGGGGAGAGAAAAGAAGTCCCGTTTAAAGAATTATGGGAAAAAAATTTACATGTTTTAAAAGGAGAAATTGGCCGGGTTTT
>NC_051409.1:5456332-5456967 GCF_015228065.2 Penaeus monodon | reverse complement strand
CTGTCTAAACTTTCCAAAAAGGCTTTTTTGGTTTGATTATCTTTCCTAATTTTTGGGGTGTGTGTGGGTTTTGGTTTGGGGTGTTTTGGTGGTGTTGTGTGTTGGGGTTTGGGGTTTTGGGGGTGTTGTGTGGGTTTTTTTTTGTGGGGGGGGTTTTTTTGTGGGGTGGGGGTGTGTGTGTGTGTGTGTTTTTTTTGTGTTTGTGTGTGTTGGGGTTTTGTTTTTGTTTGGGGGTGGGGGTGTGTGTGTGTGTGTGTGGGTGTGTGGGGTTTTTTTTTGGGTGTGGGGTGTTTTGGGTGTTTTGTGTGTTTGTGTGTGTGTGGGTTTTTGGGGGGGTGGGGTGTGTGTGCGTGGGGGGTGTGGGGGTGGGGTGGTTTTTGTGGGGTGTGGGGGTGTGTGGGGGGGGGGGTGGGGGTTGTGTGTGTGGTGTGTGTTTTTTGTGTGTTGGGGTTGTTGGTTTTGGGTGTGGGGTGTGTTTTGTGGGGTGGGGTGTTGTGGTGGTTTTGTTTTGTGTGGGGTTTTTTGGGGGTGTGTGTGGGGGTGTGTTGGTGGGGTTGTGTTGTGTGTTTGGTTTTTGTGGGGTTAAATAATCTTAATTTTTTCCAAAAGGAATTCAAAAGGGAGGCCCACCACAC
>NC_051409.1:5455623-5456077 GCF_015228065.2 Penaeus monodon | reverse complement strand
AAAACCAAAACCCAAAACCCCCCGCCGAAGCACAGAGGGCCCGCCTACAAAAAAACCCTTCCCCAAATAACCTGGGCCTGACTTTTTTTCCCGCAAAAAAAACCTTTGTCTGCCCTTAATTTTTGTCACGGCTTTTCCCCTCTACCTTTTTTGGGTTTGCACAGAAAAAGGGTGGAGGGGGGAAAATTTGGAAAGTTAAGTGGGCGGGTGTTGCGGATTAAAAATTTTAAAAATGTTTTAAAGGAGTGGGGGAAAAAATTCGTGGTATGATTTAACCCAAAAGGTTTAAAAGAGGTGGATAAAAATAAATATATGGTAGATAAAGGTGATGAATTTGGGAAATCTAAAAAAAAAAGTGATGGATGAAAAATAGTAAATAGATAGATAAAAAGATAATTTGGGAAAGGGAGGTAGGTAAATAAAAGAGTTAAAAAGGTTAAAACTAGAAGGGAAA
>NC_051409.1:5455280-5455549 GCF_015228065.2 Penaeus monodon | reverse complement strand
AAAGAAAGAGAAGAAAAAGACAAAAAAGAGGGAGGAAAGGGGGTTTGGAAATTTGCGAAAAAAAAGACCAGAAAAGTTTTTATAAATTTGACAAAAACCCCAAATAAAACCCCAAAAAAACCCGGATAATCAGTTAAAAAAAAGACCCAAAACCCCTTCCCAATTTAAAAAAAATGACACTTTCATCCTTGGAAACGAGAGAATTTTTTCCCCGCATGAATCTTTTTAAAAGGAGGGTGGGGGAAAAAAAAAATTATCTTGAGGGCCCC
>NC_051409.1:5454724-5454867 GCF_015228065.2 Penaeus monodon | reverse complement strand
AAACATTCCCCAAATTTTTTCTAAATTTTCCCCCCTTCCCTCACTTTTCTTATCATTTTTCCCCCCCTTTCCCCTTTCCCCTTTCACTATCTCCTCTTCCCTTACTCCTCTTTTTCTCCCTTTTTTTCAAAGTTTTTTTTTTT
>NC_051409.1:5454595-5454699 GCF_015228065.2 Penaeus monodon | reverse complement strand
CACCTTTTTTTTTTCACTTTTTTTTTTCTCCCCCCCCTTTCTCTTTCTCTTTCTCCTCCACGTATTCCCGTCCCCCCTCCTATACCCCCTTTTCTCCTTCTATC
>NC_051409.1:5454010-5454561 GCF_015228065.2 Penaeus monodon | reverse complement strand
GGCCTTTTTTCTCTCCACCCCCCCATTTAATTCCCCTTTTTTCCCCTCTCCCTCTATTTTCCATTCCCCTCCCTCCTTTTTCCCCCCTTTTTCCTTTTTCCCCCTTTTGTTGTCCCCCCCCTCTGCCTCTTTTCTCCCTTCCTCTTTTCCCCCCTTTTTTTGTCCCCTTACCCTTTCCCCCCCCCTCAAAACCCCCCCTTCCCCTTGTTTTCCCCTTTTCCCTCTGTTTTTTTTTTCCCCTCTGCTTTCCCCTTTCCCCTCTGTTTCCCCCTTCGGTTTTTTTTCCTTTTTCCTGTTTTCTTTTTCCCCCCCTGCTTCCCCTTCCCCTCTGTTTTCCCCCCCTTTCCCCCCTGCTTCCCCCCTTTCCCCCTTTTTTTCCCCCCCCCTCTTTTTTCCCCTTCCCCCCTGTTTTTAACTTCCCCCCTCTTTTTTTTTTCCCCAAAATCGGGGTTCCCCCAAAAAGAGAAAAAAGATTTTTAAACACAAAATTTTCCAAGACCCTTTCCCCCCTTAAAAATATTTCCCCCCTGTTTTTGGGGTTTCCCCTTTTC
>NC_051409.1:5453301-5453956 GCF_015228065.2 Penaeus monodon | reverse complement strand
ATATATATATATATAATTTTAAAAATAATATAAAATATTTTATATTATAATACATGTTTAATATTAAAATTTCTATATATATTTTATTATTTTTATTAATTTTTATATAATAAAAATTTAAAATACTAAAAAAAATATATATAAAAACCTTTTCTAAACCCGTCCCAACTTTTTTCCCCCTTTTTTCCCTTTTACATTTCATTACATCTTTTTTTTTACTCTATTCACTTTTTCTTCTACCCTACACAATGTACTACAAAAAGAGGGAGGAAAAGTGGATAGATGAGAAAAATCAAGAGAAAGGAGACAATCCTGCTGTAGGGAACCATTCCACACACGTAGTAAAAAAAACCCATCCACAAAAAACGTTTTAATGCGTTTTTGATCCACCTTTCACTTTTTTATATTTTTTTTTCTGTCCCCTTTTTTTATTCAGTTTACCGCCCCATTTTATGCAATAGTGACAGTTGCAAACGTATTTTTCTATTTTTAGGATTTTTTTATTTTAAATTTTTTTTTTTATCCTTATTTTTTATTATCGTTTTTATTTTTGGGATCCTTTTCATGTAGCTTTGGGCCCCCGCCATCATTTCGGTTTTGGTTTTTGGAGCTTAAAATTGTCTCGTTTTTCAAGTAATTTGTGTCCCCTTGTCCC
>NC_051409.1:5452820-5453040 GCF_015228065.2 Penaeus monodon | reverse complement strand
ATATTATAATTATATATATTTATTTGGTTTATAATTAAATTTATATATATAATATATAGAATTTTTGGGGTTTTATATTTGTATAAAATATTAAAAATATAATTTTTAAAATATAATTTTAATAATATATAAATTTTAAAAATTTTTGTAATATAATTTTATTTATATATAATTTTTATTATAAATATAATATTTTTTATTTTTATTAAATTTTAAATTT
>NC_051409.1:5451931-5452016 GCF_015228065.2 Penaeus monodon | reverse complement strand
CTTTTGTGGTGTTTGTCCCTGCCCCCCTTTGCCTTCCCCTTTATCTCTTTCCCCTCTCTCTCCATCCCCTTTCTCATTTTTTTTA
>NC_051409.1:5451691-5451831 GCF_015228065.2 Penaeus monodon | reverse complement strand
CTTTCCATTAAAATGTCTTTCTTGCGCCTTTTAATACGCAAGAGTGTTAATTGCCCTTAACATAAAGGGCGTTTGGGGCGAAAGAAGGTCTTAAAGATAAGCGTAAAATTTCGGGGTGTTAGAAGAGGGAAAACCAGGAA
>NC_051409.1:5450990-5451275 GCF_015228065.2 Penaeus monodon | reverse complement strand
CCTCCCTGTTTTTAAAACCCATCGTCACTTTTACCTTTTTATCTCCCCATCCCCTTTTTTACTGTTTTATAAAAAACAATAAAAAAAATAATCAAAGAAAACGGATACTTTACCAGACACCGTTTTCTTTCCATGGTTATGTTGACTGTACCGTACCTGAAATAGAAAAAAAAGTACGGTTAAAAACATGGAGAGTTGATGCGCGTGTGTTGCAGACGTTAGAACATAAATAAATGTGTGAAAATGCCGTTCTCATTATCTGCTCTCACTCTTCCTCCTCTCCAC
>NC_051409.1:5450403-5450541 GCF_015228065.2 Penaeus monodon | reverse complement strand
CCTGCAATAAACCCAAAGGGGCATCGAGGTAATAAATCTTGCCCACCCGAAGTGCCTTACCTAAGAAAGATTTTGCCTATCGAGGGAGATTTACCCACCTGGAAAGAGAATTTAGTGCCTGGGGCTTTGGGTAGGGAA
>NC_051409.1:5448851-5449058 GCF_015228065.2 Penaeus monodon | reverse complement strand
AAATCAAACCGAAAACCAGCGCCGAAGCACAGAGGCCTGCTACACCTTCCCAACTAACATGTCCTGACGTGTTTATCCTGCAAACGTGACCTTGTCTGACCTTATTTCGTCACGCAGTTTCCATCGTGACCTTTTGGCTTTGCACAGAAATGGCTGGAGGGGAAAATTGATGTTAAGTGACGATGTTGCGGATTAGATTTACATGTT
>NC_051409.1:5448285-5448441 GCF_015228065.2 Penaeus monodon | reverse complement strand
CCAAATAAACTGGATAATCAGTTAATAAAAGATCCCAAAGCCTTACTAATTAAAAAAATGACACTTATCATCACTTGAATCGAGAGATCATGCTACATAAATCTTTTTAAACTGAGAGTGGGAAAAAAAGAATTATCTGTGATGTCTTTGTTATCT
>NC_051409.1:5447234-5447341 GCF_015228065.2 Penaeus monodon | reverse complement strand
CTTTTTTACCCAACATCGCAGTTCCCCCAAAAAGAGAAAGGAAGATTTCAAACACAAGATATTCGCAAGACCGTCCGTCCTGAAACTATTCCACCCGTGTTTTGGTT
>NC_051409.1:5446911-5446987 GCF_015228065.2 Penaeus monodon | reverse complement strand
TTTTCTTTGACATTTCATTACATCTTTTCCATACATCTATTCACTTATACTTCTATCCCTACACAATGTACATACA
>NC_051409.1:5446464-5446863 GCF_015228065.2 Penaeus monodon | reverse complement strand
CAAGTCATGCGTGTATGTAACCATATCCACACACGTACGTATAAATCCACATCCACAAATACGTTTTAATGCGTTTTGATCCACCTTATCACTTTATATATTTTTTTACTGTCGCTTGTATTCAAGTCACAGCCCCATTTTATGCAATAGTGACAGTTGCAAACGTATTTATCTATTTTTAGTGATATTTTTATTTATGTTTTTATTTATCCTTATTTATTATTATCGTTATTTTATTGTGGGATCTGTCATGTAGCTTTGTCACCGCCATCATTCGGTTGGTGTTGGAGCTTACATTGTCTCGTTGTCAAGTATTAGTGTCGTTGTCTTTCATTGATTTTTTTTCTTTTTTTGTGAATTCAACGAGTCAGGGGTGTGAATTTCGGAGCTTTGTTTATG
>NC_051409.1:5445535-5445608 GCF_015228065.2 Penaeus monodon | reverse complement strand
CCCCTCCATCATCATTATTCTATTATGTTCATCAAAACAAATTATAAGAAAACAAAGGCAAAATTTTATGATG
>NC_051409.1:5445105-5445265 GCF_015228065.2 Penaeus monodon | reverse complement strand
TATATATTCAAAGGAAACACGACATATCTAGATAATACTCTGTGACCCGCTGTCTTCCCCCCCTCCCCCATGACCCCCCTCCCTACCCCCCCCGATGACCCCATTCCCTGACCTCCCCCCCTCCACAACACCCCCCCCCCCTCCCGTCCTGCCATTCCGT
>NC_051409.1:5444750-5444843 GCF_015228065.2 Penaeus monodon | reverse complement strand
AAGACATTTGGATTATGACACGGAAATGTATCTCCTTCCGTGGCGACTCCCCTCTTCCTTTCTTTTCCTCCAGCTCTTTCTTATTGTGTGTTA
>NC_051409.1:5444326-5444395 GCF_015228065.2 Penaeus monodon | reverse complement strand
CTCACTGCTTCCAAAAAGTCTAGCCAAGATTCCCTGAATGTCAGTGTTACCAGACCCGTCCAGCACACG
>NC_051409.1:5442964-5443462 GCF_015228065.2 Penaeus monodon | reverse complement strand
AAAAATAAAACGAATGAAAGAAATCCAACAAGAAGATAAGACATAGTGAAAATGAGAGATAGACAGTAGACAGACAGACGTACAATTAAGAATGAAATATAAATAATTTGATAAATTGCAAGGAAAGAAGGAAGAAAGATGAAATATGAGGAAAAATAAAAGAATGAAAGGAAAATCTCGAGAAAGAAGAAGTGAAATTATGAGGAAAATGAGATAGATGAAAGGAAAAAGAAAGTTAAAGAATGATAATTAGAGAAAATGATGATAAAGATGAATAGGAAAAAGAAGAAATGTTAAAGAATGATAATTGTGAGAAAAATGATGATGAAGATGAGTAGGAACACGAAGTAGTAATAAAAGAAAGAACACGAAAGGGAGAATGGAAGAGATAAAATAAATGAAATAAAGAGATGAAACAAAGTCTTGATAACATTTCACTTTTGTATAATCAGAATATCATTTATAAAGACCGATATTACGACGCAATTTCATTTAAAT
>NC_051409.1:5442820-5442899 GCF_015228065.2 Penaeus monodon | reverse complement strand
ACAGATAGATTTATAAAGGAGTGAAAAATAACATAACCAACATTAAATAACGTATAGTTATGATTTTTCGCAAGAATGA
>NC_051409.1:5442197-5442345 GCF_015228065.2 Penaeus monodon | reverse complement strand
CCTTATATGATACACAAAACTGATAAATGGTTGGCTTTCGATTACCACGAAATCATTTCCCTTTGATGTTCAGTGGAAAGTGCGTTTATAAAAGAGTGGTTTCTTTTCCGCGAATATTGAGATTGACTTTACTTCGAATAATTTGCTC
>NC_051409.1:5441165-5441646 GCF_015228065.2 Penaeus monodon | reverse complement strand
ACCGAAAATAGAAGACAAAATAGCATTCATCTTCGCCAGGAGTGTTCATGTCTTCAGTCAAAAACCTTAAAAAAAAAAACAGGAAAAGAAATTGCACCCACTGATCTTCCGGATAAATGCATCGACAGAGAGGCCCAAAGCGGCAAGGAAGAGATATGGAGATAAAACACGGAAATATACTACACAGAAGACCGGCAATCTTTGCGTGAAAGAGGGCGGTGCATGATAAGATTTCCTCTATTTTTATATAATATAGTTTTGTTTTTTGTTTTTGCTTTTTTTTTCGTCAGATTTTTCTTTCTTTCTTTCTTTTTCATCTCTTTTATATATCGTTTGTTTATATCCCTTTTTTTTTATATTTTTGTCTTCGCATTTTCTTTTCTTTTCTTTTTTTTTGGGGGGAGGGGGAGTTCTTTCTCTCTTTTTCGTTTCCTTTTTGTACGCATTTATGTTTTTTTTTTAGATCATTTATTCCTTCGAA
>NC_051409.1:5440824-5441079 GCF_015228065.2 Penaeus monodon | reverse complement strand
TGAAACAGCCTTTATAACAGCCTCGTTCCCTCGAGGCCGCGTTCGAAAGGCTCGTCGTCCCACTCCGCCACGTGATTGGCTCAGCTGCGGTGACCCTCAGCCAATCACAGCCCGAGGACTCCCCCTGGACCCACCCCCATTATTTTTGTGATTCTCCTTCGACCGCAGAGACGTCGGGACCGATTTGAATGGGGGGGGGGCGTGTCGAGGGGTCAAAGGGCAATGGTATGAGAGATTTAGAAAATGAGAAAATAG
>NC_051409.1:5440402-5440686 GCF_015228065.2 Penaeus monodon | reverse complement strand
AAGGAAAGATGAACAATATGAGAGATTGGGAGAGAGAAGAAAAAATGAGGTGGATAGATAGATAATAATAATCTGAGAGATTGTTAGAAAATGAGAGAAAAAAATAAAGAGAGAGAAAGAAGGAAGATGAACATTAATATGAGTGTTTGGAGAAAACAGTAAATAGAAAAAAAAGACAGATATATAGATAATCTAAAATTTACAAGATTTACACCTATTCATAAATAAGAAAATAAAAGAGAGAGAAAAAAGGAAGATGAAAATAATATGAGATATAGGGGGGG
>NC_051409.1:5440139-5440218 GCF_015228065.2 Penaeus monodon | reverse complement strand
GCAGACAGAGACAGAGATGGAGAAAAAATAAAATAAAATAATCTAAGAGATTTAGAAGATTTATGGTTGTTCAAAATTA
>NC_051409.1:5439523-5439615 GCF_015228065.2 Penaeus monodon | reverse complement strand
GCGTTAGAGATATACTAAGGCTTCGGGAGATGAGACGGAGCTCAGGGAGTGTCCGAGGCTGGGAAGCTAAGGAGTTATTTTAACTCTGGATG
>NC_051409.1:5438803-5438893 GCF_015228065.2 Penaeus monodon | reverse complement strand
GTATTGTCTTTACTCTTTGGATATTTTCGTTGCAAAATGCCGTAAGAGAGAAAATTAAGAAATGCGATTAAAGATAAGCAAAATGGGTGA
>NC_051409.1:5438640-5438729 GCF_015228065.2 Penaeus monodon | reverse complement strand
CGAAGCAAAGTTAAAGAAGAGGAGAATCATGAGAAAAGAAGATAGTAAATGTGTTTTTGATAAGAGGCAAACGCAATTACAAAAGATAG
>NC_051409.1:5437821-5438361 GCF_015228065.2 Penaeus monodon | reverse complement strand
CAGCATTACAGTCGGTCAATTGCAAATGTTGATGGCTTGGCGCTGCGGCCTCACGTGCGTCCGTACACCAAGCCGCGCGTTGCCATGGCGACCAAGAACCCGAGATCCCTTGACATTCAGAGCTGGTTGGGGCGTCTTGCTGGTTGGGGTTTGTTAGTTGGGGTTTGTTAGTTGGGGTCTTGTTAGTTGGGGTCTGTTAGTTGGGGTTTGTTAGTTGGGGTTTGTTAGTTGGGGTTTGTTAGTTGGGGTCTTGTTAGTTGGGGTCTTGTTAGTTGGGGACTTGTTAGATGGGTACCGCTAGTAGGACTACTGCTAAAGGGGCCTTGCTAATAAGACATCGCTCGTAGGGCGTTACTAGTAGAGCCTTTCTAGCAGGCCCTTGCTAGTAGGACCTCGCTAGTAGGGCCTTGCTGCTACAACCCCGCTAGTATGACCTTGCTACCAGGGTGTCGCTAGTAGGAACCTTGCTAGTAAGACACCGCTAGTATTAGTAGTTCGAGTAGTCTCCTGGTGTGTGGTGAGGGCGTGGGGGTAGTTTGA
>NC_051409.1:5437397-5437473 GCF_015228065.2 Penaeus monodon | reverse complement strand
GTGTAATATTTACATGTGTTGGATGATTGACTAGCCCGGAAATTACGAGAAAAAAAGGAAAATAGAATAAAAAAGA
>NC_051409.1:5436773-5437246 GCF_015228065.2 Penaeus monodon | reverse complement strand
CTAAAGCTCGTGAACTTTAAACTGGACGACTAACTAACGGTGAACTGGAAAGGGGGGGGGGGCTGTCAGCTAGACGTGGCTCTTTATACCTTTTGTCTGATTTATTAATTTCTATATTTACTTAGTGTATTGTCAGGTTTGCTAAACGGGATACAAAACTAAAGAAAATATTTTCAATGCAACATGGGTTATCCTCCGCGTTATCTTGCCTCCAATATATGTTATAATTACGTTTTGAAATATGTGAGAATAATGACTCGGTAATGGATTTCACATAACATCATACCTTTTTTTCTCAGAAAACAATTTCAGTGCGCCAAGGGAATATATAAAAAAAACTCCTTTACTATGATTAAGATACAATGGCGATTATTAATTCTGAATAATGGTCTACATTTTCGCTATGATGAGTGGAAACAATAATGAGGTTTGTTTAATGATAGTGCAGAGCAGGGAATTTATACAGGCAACCA
>NC_051409.1:5435549-5435839 GCF_015228065.2 Penaeus monodon | reverse complement strand
CTTTCCCATCACCCACTCGTCCTCTCCTCCCCGCTCCTCACCCCCCTTCCCACTCCCCTATCCCCCTCTCCATCCTCTTGTCCCCATCCCCTTGTTCTTTCCTGTGATTAATGACGCCAGATGCTTATTAAAATGTCTGGAGTCAACAGTGGATCATTAGGATGTAGAGGAAAAAAATTATTCTCTTCAGGGTTCACACTCTACGCTTTTTTTGTTTGTTTTTTTCCCTAATTGTTGTAGTCTACTCTCCTTTCCTCGTTCTATAATTTGTATTTTTGTGTTGTTGTTGA
>NC_051409.1:5434075-5435052 GCF_015228065.2 Penaeus monodon | reverse complement strand
CCCACTTTGCACTCGGCTAATCATCACCAAATCTCTTGTGGACTTAGTCAACAAATCAATCTACTTCACTCAAGGTACTCGTTTCTGATTGGTTGCCTGTCCTCTGTGAACCTTGCTTGAGGTTTCTGCAGATAATTACTGTATATGCAGTGTGTGTAAACAGCTTTGTGTACGGACATCTATCCATCTATTTGTCTACCTGTCAATCTGTCGGTTTCTTCTCTCGAGTTTCTTAATTTACGTTCCTACTCACTTACCTCTTTATCTACTTACATAAGAGTGTGTGTAGGCTCTGTGTGCTTATGTATGTGTGTTTGTTGGTTATAGGATCTACCAGGTGAAAGATTGGATATAAGACCCGTTGTAGTTAAATCTGGCTGGAGATTGCCGTAGAGTTTTGCCTCGCAGCGCATAAGCCTTTCATTCGCGAAACGTAACCTTCTTGCTTTATGTCCCAAATCGTGATTACTTGCTTTCATGGTTTTCCATTTTATCCTAACCAACAGAGACCAGGAAAGAGAAAGAAATACAAGACTGAAATCGATCTAGATACCAAATTTCAAAACAAAAACGTATACAAAACAAAAGGAAGGTAAATCTGGCACCAGTCCATTTCATTCTTGAACAGTGAAAATCAAGGCCAATCATATGTAAATGTGATTGGTGGAGCTCATGCGAAACCCCGCCCATTCCTCTCCCGCCAACCAATTGCAACGCCGTGTTTGGCTGTCGCCCCTGATTCACAACAGATTCCCAAATAATCGTGCCATGTTGCCCAGCGCTCGCTATGAGACAATCAACATAATACGGTCGAAACAAACTCTAATTTAGTTGGGACAATTCTGTCGCTATTAGCAGATGTGGTAATGCAGTGTCGACGTAGGTTGTGTGTTGCGCGTGGTTGCAATTTTGAAAGTTTTGAAATATTTTACGTTTGTCGCTCTCTTTTTTTATTTTTTAGTTTGAGTTTGAAGTGG
>NC_051409.1:5433633-5433747 GCF_015228065.2 Penaeus monodon | reverse complement strand
GCACATAACGGAAAATCATCATAACAACCACGACCATGAAATGATAGGCTGAAAATGGTTTTATTTCATGACAAAAGCTTCCAGTCCATGAACTTCTAACATGAAAACAACGTC
>NC_051409.1:5433379-5433582 GCF_015228065.2 Penaeus monodon | reverse complement strand
CGCAGTGATCAATATGTCTGAATCCGTGGGGGGGGGGGCGAGAAGAGATCCGACATAGGCTCCAAAATAGGCCTAAAACGCTCCTTATACTTTGAGAATTTATCATTTTACCGGACTAGTGTTTCCTTCCTCTGTGGAGAAGGAAAAACTTTTCGAATTTCTACTAATGTCTCAGATCCCTCGAGTTGGCCTTAATCGATTCA
>NC_051409.1:5432730-5432832 GCF_015228065.2 Penaeus monodon | reverse complement strand
ATCGCATTATCATTTATCAATCAATGTATTGCCTCTAAATTATACGGCAAAGTTCAATGCATAAAATAACAATTTCAATCTAACTTTTAGAGCCTTGCGAAT
>NC_051409.1:5432058-5432172 GCF_015228065.2 Penaeus monodon | reverse complement strand
TTCTTCTCTCCTCTTTGCTTCCTCCGCATTTCCGTCTCAAAGAATGTCTTGACAACTCGTGTTTCCTTTCCCTGAGACATGGCATCGGGGTCTCGGCTCCTCGCTTTATTACAG
>NC_051409.1:5429974-5430448 GCF_015228065.2 Penaeus monodon | reverse complement strand
ACTCATGTCTTGTCCCTGTCTCCTCCCCTTTCTAGTTTTCCTTTCATGGTGGATGAAGGTGTCAAGGAGTGGGAGGCGAGGGTCCTGTCTTTACGTCTTCTCTCTTTGCTTTTATCCGTTTCTTTTCGTTCCTTTTCGCTCATCCTTTCTGGTTTTATGTTCATGGTGTTTTGTCTTTCTTTTCTTTTCTTTTATCTTTAATTTTTTTGTGTTTCCTTCTTGTGAATATATTTTATTTTCTTTTGTTTTAATTTTAGTCTTTTTTTTTTTTACTTTCCTTTCTCTTTCTCCCACTTCTCCTTTCTCCTCTCATTTTTTTTTGTTTTTTATGTTTTCGTTCTTTTTTCCCTCTTTTTCATTCCATTTCTTCTGTTTTTCTCCTTATCTATTTAAGTTTCTTTGCTTTCGTGTTGTGAAGAAGGATAATTTTGTTGGTCCTTACAGCATTATCTTGTTATCGGTTCTATTGATAAC
>NC_051409.1:5428806-5429796 GCF_015228065.2 Penaeus monodon | reverse complement strand
GAAACTGCTTATATAAAGTACATAATTCTTATCACAATCATGATTATCTTAACAAGTATTGCTTTTTTCTCTCTTGTTTCTAGAAGCGTAATAGAGACAAATACAGACAAAGGAGAACAGATGGAGAGATAGATGGAAGATACATATATCGCGAAAGATGCATAAATCAGGGAAAGATCTATTGCATGCACACCTTATGCTGATGGAATGAGGCACTATCTTCATAAAATCTTCCAGGAAACGGTTAAAAGGACGATGAACATATTGCAAATTTGCATATTCTTGCATATTCATTCCTGGAGACCATAAGCTGGATGGGTGGTCCATGCTTCTCCTTTTGCATCACGTAAATTATTCATAACGGATTTAAAACTGGTTATATGTGCATAATTGATTTCTCTAGTGCATATGCTTTTTTTTATCTCGATGTTGCCTTTATAATTATCCTTCTCTAGTATGCATAGGGCTGTACGAGTTCATTAGCTTTCTATGTCGAAACAATAACCTTTGGCTTTTCATCCACCTCATGAAGTATCACATGGCATGACCTTTGCATGGATGTGTTGTATCCCCTTTGGCATGTGTTCACCTAACCCATTCCATGTGTTCAGTTAGGCCTTTTCTCAAAAAGTAGAATATCATGCACCTGCAATGCAATACTCGGCTGCAGGTTTTATGCCTTCTATCGCCAATGGTGGCAGCGGTAGGAAGAAATTCCACTTGCCATTCCTGCTAAAAGTTATTGCCATTTTGCAAGCGGTTCCTCCTGCAGGTGTGCAATAAACTAAACTTGTTTTCCAATCCATAAGTGTCAAAGAAAACGCGTTTGCTTTCATCTGATCCGCTGATACGCTTTTGACGAGTTTGTTTCATTGGGTTTTGTTCACATGTTATTCTCAGCTTTTATATGAGCCTAGTGATAGGTGTAGTGTAGTTACTACACGTGTATCCTTCGTTTAATGCAAGATTCCATTTTCAAAAAGACGTGAA
>NC_051409.1:5428615-5428772 GCF_015228065.2 Penaeus monodon | reverse complement strand
AAGCACTGACAAGTCACACAAGGAATTCGTCAGGAAAAATTGTGACTGATTTTATACCATGTGACTGCAGTCAGAAACTAGCTGAACCTTAATTCGATCAACCACACACATGTTTGAATATCTGTGTTTGTGCGTACATATAAGTAGAAAGACAAGT
>NC_051409.1:5428160-5428430 GCF_015228065.2 Penaeus monodon | reverse complement strand
CAGACAAAGATAAGCCAGCTCGCACGCACGAATATGAACAGAGGCACACGGACTGCACCGGCCAACAACCCGACAAGGAGTTTTCACCTTCGATCCCGGAGCCATTATGTCGGGCAATCGATTTTAAAAGGCCCAGAAATATCTCGGGGGGGGGGGGGGCTGAGCTGCCACACGCCCATCAAAGCGGCATCAATTACGTGAAGGAGTGAGCTTAGTCGAGCTTCCGATGAAGTGGTGTTGTTGCATACTATTGCCAGTTGAGTTTTAGTG
>NC_051409.1:5427026-5427840 GCF_015228065.2 Penaeus monodon | reverse complement strand
TCATTACTTTTATCGGCATGACGAACAGCCTCGTTATCTCAATCCTTGTTAGTGCTATCATCACCGCCGTTGCCTCAGCTTTGTCATCACCGCCACTGCCTTAGCTTTGTCATCACCGTCATTGCCTTAGCTTTGTCATCACCGCCACTGCCTTAGCTTTGTCATCACCGCCACTGCCTTAGCTTTGTCATCACCGCCACTGCCTTAGCTTTGTCATCACCGCCACTGCCTTAGCTTTGTCATCACCGTCATTGCCTTAGCTTTGTCATCACCGCCACTGCCTTAGCTTTGTCATCACCGCCACTGCCTTAGCTTTGTCATCACCGCCACTGCCTTAGCTTTGTCATCACCGCCACTGCCTTAGCTTTGTCATCACCGCCACTGCCTTAGCTTTGTCATCACCGCCACTGCCTTAGCTTTGTCATCACCGCCACTGCCTTAGCTTTGTCATCACCGCCACTGCCTTAGCTTTGTCATCACCGCCATTGCCTTAGCTTTGTCATCACCACGTAAATGACGAATGCCTTTCTTGCACTTCGTTTGCCTCCGTTCGCCCCCCAGCTTATCCCCGAAATAACTAGCCAAGTGTTTTGTAAAGTCGATTTGCCGCTTTATTTCTTCGTTACTTTCAGCCTTATCGTCCTAACTGCGTTTCTTATCTCCTCTTTGCCTTATGCTTTCTCCATCTCCTTATCTGACCAAATGGCATGTAATTGTGTCTCTATTGCGACTCACATTATCGTAAATGTCCCCTTCTTATCAAGGGCCTATCAATTGCAGGGTTGCAAGGGCAGTGTTGCAAAGGGTAGAGGTA
>NC_051409.1:5426686-5426849 GCF_015228065.2 Penaeus monodon | reverse complement strand
AAGAAAGAAATATAAAAGGATTGTGTCATAGAAGAAATGCGGACCAGACAGGGAAAAAGAGGAATATCAGAAAAGGAATAAAAGTTGTGAAATACAGAGGGTTTAGGTAAACAGTGGAAAAGCAGTAAAAATACAAGAATATAAAAATCGTGGAAGAACAAAT
>NC_051409.1:5425939-5426391 GCF_015228065.2 Penaeus monodon | reverse complement strand
TAAAAATGACCACATATAATAAGCCTCCGTAAGCTCGTAAAACCAAACAGGTTTCTACATCGCAATATCTAAAAGGATTTACTTTTCCCAGTCAGCGAACAAGTCAACATAATTACATGCACGTATATATATAGTTACTTCCGTGTAAATTGTTCACATAACTATTTGAACATGAAATTGGTGAGGCGACAAATTACCTTGATGTGTGATATGCATTTTGTTTTGTGGTTATTACAACAACGACAGAAAGAAAGACAGAAAAAAATCATGATAATAACAATTATGATAAAGTTGAGGATATTAGTAAAAATAATAAGTTTGGTGATTATGATAAGAGCTACAATATTGTTCTTAATTATTGTGTTATTTAAGACATAAATGAAGGGGATAATAAGAATGAAAATTATGCTTATATTTACACTACTAAATGTCTTGAAAACATCATTAAAGGA
>NC_051409.1:5424883-5425030 GCF_015228065.2 Penaeus monodon | reverse complement strand
CCATCCTCTGATACCAATGAAATAAATCTGATGTCGAAAGCTCTTTATCCATTAGACTTCAGGCAAGAGTTTCAAAGTGCATACTTTACATTGGGAATCTATACCGTGCTAATGCCTTGATGCTCCCGCTTGAATTCTAAACAGGTG
>NC_051409.1:5424240-5424343 GCF_015228065.2 Penaeus monodon | reverse complement strand
AGATTACGGTCTTTTCTCCTCCTCTTCCTTTCCCCTTTTAATTCACCTACATAGCTCACCCTTCCCCTCACCTCCTTTTTTCTCTCTCCTTTGCCATCCATTA
>NC_051409.1:5423623-5423783 GCF_015228065.2 Penaeus monodon | reverse complement strand
TTGCTTATGCAGGTAAAAAACAGCTTTGGTTAAACTTCCCTTAATACTAAAAGTCGGTCCAGCCTCTTACTTTGTTTATCTTACGCTGTCTGTGCCTTTGCCTTTGCCGCTTAGCCGAGAGAGAGAGAAAAAGGGGAGGAAAGGGGGACCTGAAAGAAAT
>NC_051409.1:5423256-5423345 GCF_015228065.2 Penaeus monodon | reverse complement strand
AAAAAAGGGGGTTTAGGGGATCAATGAATGTGGGAGAGAAAGGAAGAGGGGGGATGGGGGGGAGATGGAGATAAAAGGGTAAAATGTGT
>NC_051409.1:5422791-5423039 GCF_015228065.2 Penaeus monodon | reverse complement strand
AGGGGAGGGATAGAAGGTAAAAGGGACGTGGGGAGAGGGAGAAGTAAGCGCCCTAAAAAAGGAGGATAAAATGAGGGGAAAAGGGGGGGTTTCCCCAAAAAAAGGAAGAAAAATTTGGAAAGGGGTGAAAAGGGGTCCGGCCCCCCCAAGGGGGCGAAAGAGAAAAGGAGTAGAAAGCGGATGAGAATGGGGGGAGAAAATAAAAAAAATAAGGGCTGTAAAAATGAAAAGGGGAGGGGAAACCCCGA
>NC_051409.1:5422245-5422346 GCF_015228065.2 Penaeus monodon | reverse complement strand
GAAAAAATACTTTTAACCCAAAAGGGGCCAAAAAAATTTAAAAGGGTAAATTTTAATTTTAAAAAAAAAAATTGAAAAGCAAAAAATGATGATAACAATGT
>NC_051409.1:5421848-5422202 GCF_015228065.2 Penaeus monodon | reverse complement strand
AAAAAGTGTTAAGAAAAACAGGAGAGAAGAGACAGGGGGATAAGAACGGCTTAACGAAAGGGAAGCAGAAAGGACAAAGGAAGAGGAAACAGAGCAGAACACGAAAACAACAAAGCGGCAAAATTTAATAACGAGTTAGTTTTAAAAAAAACAAGGGTAAGTGTTTTATAATGTTTTCTTTTAAAATTCCCGGAATTAAAAAAATCCGTGTCGCGTATGTGGGAGGTTTTTTTTACTTTTTTTTTTAAAGAATTAAAAAAATAAAAATTTCATTTTTTTTTAATTTACTTTTTTTAAAAAATTTTTCCTCTTTCTCTCTGTCTAAACTTTTTATTTTTTGTCAAACTGTCCCCC
>NC_051409.1:5420511-5420806 GCF_015228065.2 Penaeus monodon | reverse complement strand
TTTTCCAGAAACCCCCAATGCGGGGGCCGGGGTTTATATGAAAAATTGGGGGTAAAGAACTTACATACCCCTTTCCCCCCTTATTTTGGGTGGAGAAACCCACCGGGGGGGGGCGGAGCTAAAATAGTCCCCTCAACATTTAGCTTTTTTTTTGGGGTTATATATATACGATAGCAATTTAAACCCTGGGGGGCCCTGATTTGGGTTAAAACGAAAAAAAGGGGGGAGCAAAGATGACTCCCCCTTTTTTAATTTTTTATAGTTAATTTTTTTCGTGACTTTTTTGTTTCGTATA
>NC_051409.1:5420030-5420135 GCF_015228065.2 Penaeus monodon | reverse complement strand
TGCTTTTGGGGGTAAAAAATTGGTTTTTTTTTTGTTTCCCTTTTAAAAGTGTCGGGGGGTAAAAAATGTTTTTCAGATAAATAATAGATAAATAGTAATTTGATA
>NC_051409.1:5418977-5419867 GCF_015228065.2 Penaeus monodon | reverse complement strand
TATACGTATGTATATGGGTTTTTTTTGGGCCCCCGTTCAGCAAATCATTAAAGAACGTGCAAATCATAAAATTATTCTTCCTTCTAAATTCACAACAATTTTCACCCCCTTCGCTCTTTTTTGGGTTTCCCTTTGCTTTCCTCTCCCCCCCCCCCCTCCCCTTTTACCCTCACCAAAGTTTTGCGTGTGTAAAAAGGGGAAAGGAAAAAACGTTTTTTTCAGGAAAATTTAAATTTTTGAAACAAAGGGGATTTTTTTTTCCCGATTAATTTTTTCTTTCCCATTTTTTTTTTCATTTTATTTTTTTTTTCCCCTCTCTTTTTTTTCCTTTTCCCCCCCTTTTTTTTTCTTTCTTTTTTTTTTCCCCTTTCCCCTTTTTTTTTCCCTTTTTTTTTCCTTTACCCTTTCCCTTTTCCGGTCCCTTTAATATTTTTCCCCCCAAAATTAATTTCCTTGTTTCCTTTTCTCTCCTTTTCCTCCTTTCCTTTTTACCTTTCCATCCTCAATTTTTTTCCCTTTTAACCTTTAATTTTCCTTCTCCCCACCTTTTCTCCATCCTTTTTTTCTTTTCCCCTTTTTCCCTTTAATTTTTTTGTTTCCCCCCCTTTTCTCCTGTTTTTTTTCCGTTTGTTTTTAAACCCAAACCCCTCCCTTTTTTTTTTGTTATTATTTTTCCCGTTCCTTGGGTTTCCTCCCCTCTTCCCTTTTCCCCGGAAAAGGGGCCCCGGGTTAAACCCCTTTCTTGTTTACCCTATCTGTCTATTTTGTTCTTTCCCGTCCCGTATCTCTGTGTTTTTTTTGTCTGCCTCTTTCCCCCCCTCTTTTTGTACTCATGTGGGTTTTATATGTAAAAGGGGTGGATTATTGTATATTTTATATATATAAAATTT
>NC_051409.1:5418638-5418943 GCF_015228065.2 Penaeus monodon | reverse complement strand
AAAAAAAAAAAATTTTTTAAAAAAAAAAAAATAAAAATTTAAAAAAAAATTTATATTTTAGTATAAAATTAAAATTTTATATATATATATATATATTTTAAATATTTTTTTTATTTTATAATATTGGGCTATATTAAAAATATATTATATATATATTATATATATTATAATTATTTGATAATATACCCTTATATATATATATTTTATATATTAAAATAAATTATATTAAAATATATATTTTTATTTATAATATATATTGTGTGTTGGTGGGTGTGTGTGGGGTGTTCATGTTTGGGATTATTTTT
>NC_051409.1:5418416-5418521 GCF_015228065.2 Penaeus monodon | reverse complement strand
GTGTGTGTACCCTATGATTATACATATTTATATTTTATACCCTAATCATACAATTTCAATTAAAATATATATTAATATATTTTATAATTTTATATAAAATTTTAT
>NC_051409.1:5418123-5418305 GCF_015228065.2 Penaeus monodon | reverse complement strand
TTTTTAATATGTATAAAATGTTTTAAAATCCCTATTAAAATATATATTATTATATATACCCTATATTAAAACATATATCAAATGGATTTTACCTATAAAAAATATTATATAATATTTTTTATATATATATTAAAAATATAATTTTATTTTTAAATATAAAATTTTTTGTGTGTTTGGGTTTT
>NC_051409.1:5417787-5417998 GCF_015228065.2 Penaeus monodon | reverse complement strand
TGTGTGTGTGTGTGGTTGTTTTGTGGTTTTTTTGGTTTTTTTGGGGGTGGGTTTGTGTTTTGTGGGGTGGTTTTTTTGGGGGGGTTGGGGGTTGGGGTGGTTGGGGGTTTTGTTGTGTGTGTCCCCCACGTTAAATTCCCCATTATCTTATTTTTAAAATTCCCATTTCATCTTCCCCTTTTCTATCCCCATCTTATTATATGTAAAAAAA
>NC_051409.1:5417622-5417704 GCF_015228065.2 Penaeus monodon | reverse complement strand
GTATGGGGATGTTAACTGAATATTTTATATTTATTTTCCCTACATCCATCATACATAAAAATTAACCCCAAAAAAACAAAAA
>NC_051409.1:5417106-5417541 GCF_015228065.2 Penaeus monodon | reverse complement strand
TTCGTTTTTTTCTAAAAAAAAAAAAATTTTAATATATTCCCCCATTAAATTAATGTATGTATTGTTTATGTATATTCATTTTCTACTTTCTATTTATTTATAAAAAGGGCCCTTTTCATGCTTTTGCAGTACAACCCCGAGGGAATCCCTTGGGGGAAAGTGACGAACGACCCCCATAATTACAAAAGACACTAATTAAACACGAGAAAAAAAGGGCCCCGGAAAGTATGGAATTTGGGTCCTTAAAGCCGTGGCTGGCAAAGTGCGTTCGCAAAGCCCTTTCGGCTTTGCGTTTCCCCTTTTACCAACGCAAATCGAAGTTTTTTTAAAACCCTGCATTTCTGGGTCCCCCATAATCATCGTTTATAAAGGGGGTTTTAAAAAAAATGCTAGTGGAGTGTCCCATGAGCTTTCACAGCAAATTTTTGTCTTTTT
>NC_051409.1:5416122-5416900 GCF_015228065.2 Penaeus monodon | reverse complement strand
TTTGCATCTATTACTACCTTTTGTAAGTCATCTTTTTGTTTTATTATATTATCTATTAGTTTTGTTTGCCTGTTTTTATACTCGTTTGGTCGTTTATTGTTTATCAAGCCATCTACTTATTTTTGGACAAAGTCTGTGGCGTTTTGGGCAAAGGGGTTTGACTAAAAACATGTCCTTGTAAAGGGCCCTTTTTTTCCCCCTCGGGGGCAAAGAAAAGTGTTTTTTGGGTTTATGGGTTTGTTCCTCCGGGGTTTTAAAATTAAAGGGGTGTGTGCTGATATGAAAAGTGAAGATTTTTTCCCTTTTTCGTAAAGTGTTTTTGTGTTAGTAACCCCTGAAAGCTGTGGCATTGATTACTACACTGGGGGTGGGCATGGGGGAAATCCCAAAATGCGGAGTGTTTTTAAAATTTCAAGTTGATCTTCTAAAACGAAAGGGGCAGAAAAAATACAGCTTTCTTATTACGCAAAACAGTTTAAAGTTTTATTTGTGATTGGAAAATCACGTCCCCCGTCAAACAAAATTTTGGGTAAAAAAAATCGGCGGTTTTTTAACGGGCTGGTATTTTGGTGTATAAAAATTTCGGATAATCCCTCCCCCTGTTTTTTTTATAAAAATTAAAGGGGGCAAATATTTTTGGTTAAATGTAATTTCCCTGTTGATATGTTTACTGAATTATTTGTCTGATGAACTGCAATATCATTTTCCAAAATGAAACTAACACCTTTTCCTAAAATAATAAGATACCACCTTTAACCCCAAAAAAATAATAAAGAAA
>NC_051409.1:5415070-5415948 GCF_015228065.2 Penaeus monodon | reverse complement strand
CTCAAAAATAATAAATGATAAAAAAATGGGGAAAATCTTTAAAAGTTATTTCTAAATTTCACCCCCGAAACCCTTTTTCTTTAACCAGAAACATTTTAAAGGCTTTTTCCCAAACATCCTTGGTATCAAAACCCCCCAGTGGGGGATGTTTGCCTATTCCCCTTGTTTTTTAAACTAAAATTTTTAAATTTAAAAATTGTCTTAGTCAAACCCCTTCCCCCTCTGCTTTTTGACTTTCCCCTTAAAATTTTGCAAATCCCCCTTTGGGGAAATGAATTAGAAAGGAAAATGATTTTATTCCCTTTCCCTTTGAACCGGGGCCTTTTAAAATTGTAAAGTACAAATTTAAAATTTAGGCGTGAATTTCGGAGGAGGAAATAAAAGTTTAGATAGAGGAAGGGAAATAATCATCAGAGACCATCTATTCTACACTGAATCATTTTACAAGCATAAATTCATGTGTACCTAAACTCGGCCATAACACAAAATAATAATTATCATTGTGAATGAATGAATGAATACATAATTAAACGCACAGCTACGCATTAACTCAAATAGCTTCCACCTCTATACTAACCCATCCTCATCCACAAATCCTAATTCACTTACTCACATCCACAAACTACATTCACTCACACACATCCACAAACCACATTCACTCACATCCACAAACTACATTCACTCACTCACATCCACAAACCACATTCACTCACATCCACAAATCACATTCTCTCACTCACATCCACAAACCATATTCATTTACTCACATCCACATGCGCACTTTCCTCCACCCACATTCACCTTCCTACATCCACATGCGCTCTGACCTCCACCCACAAGTCCACACTCAGCTACCCACATCCACCTGTTGATGTGGA
>NC_051409.1:5414603-5414869 GCF_015228065.2 Penaeus monodon | reverse complement strand
TATTTATCCATTTGCATTCGCACTGGCTCCAACCCACAAATCAAAATGCACCTATCCACACTCATCTAGCCACGCCCACACTAGTACCTATCCACAGCCTCCACCAATACCCACCCACCATCTTCTATCCCAACTTTTTTTTCTCACGCCCACATCCTCACCACCCTTTCCTCCGCCGCCCTAACCCCTATCCACTTTTTTTTTCCTCTTTCCCACCCGATCCACTCTTCCTATGCCCACACACTCACGCCATCTCTCTAAATCTT
>NC_051409.1:5413901-5414356 GCF_015228065.2 Penaeus monodon | reverse complement strand
TATCTAACTAATCCTAACCCACATCCACCGACCCTTACTACCCCACCCACACTCCCTCCCCACCACTCCCCACCAACCCTCCCCACCCATCCTCTCCACCCTCACCCACCCTGCCAACCCACAAATTCCCCCATCCTCCCCCAGACCCACCCTATCCTCCCCCATCCTCCCTCTCATCCTCCCCATCCTCCCCCAGACCCACCCTATCCTCCCACACCCACCCCATCCTCCCACACCCACCCCATCCTCTCCCACACCCACCCTATCCTCCCGCCCTCCTCCCCCCACACCCCACCCCCACCCCCAGCCGGCCGCATCCCTTCCTAAAGCACCGAAATTCGGGTGAATAATGGAAGGAAGGCGTCCTGTAAGAATAGAACAAGGTCCCGAAAAAGAGCCTCGAGAAAGATGCATCGACGAGAGCCTGCGCGCCCAGCCCTTCTGGCCGGATTCTC
>NC_051409.1:5413252-5413449 GCF_015228065.2 Penaeus monodon | reverse complement strand
GCTTTATAAATTTAGACATATAAAGTATTAAAGAAAAATATACACTTTACCAACGGCAGTACTCAATCCATCGCTATGCTGACTGTACCGTACCTGAAATGAGCAGAGGAAAATAGGTTATAAATGTGTACAGACGTGTGCGTGTACCGTACCCACGCGGACACAAATACAAATACAAATATACTGTTCTAATTATG
>NC_051409.1:5412579-5412740 GCF_015228065.2 Penaeus monodon | reverse complement strand
GCTGAATCCTTCAAAATTTCCCCTACAGGAAAGTAAAATCATTAATTATGCCTTTTTCCGCTTCAAAGAATAGGCTTTTATAAGATTTTTTCCAATTCCTCGATCAGCTGCGCTTCTGCTGCTAATATGATTTCTCCTTCAATTCAAAGGCATATTCAATA
>NC_051409.1:5410220-5410290 GCF_015228065.2 Penaeus monodon | reverse complement strand
TCCTATTAATCTGACTATTTCTCGCCGAGAAGCTATCGATCTCTTCTCCCTAACCCCTTCACCGCTCGCA
>NC_051409.1:5409178-5409323 GCF_015228065.2 Penaeus monodon | reverse complement strand
GTTTATAATGAATAACCGGTTATCTCGCCCCGCTGGTCTTTTAGGCCTGCCTCCCTCGGGACCGGAAGCTCTCCCGCTATCAATAAAACTTTCGTGCACCAATATTCGGGGACCAAGAGAGGGGAAAGTAATGAGACGAATTCCG
>NC_051409.1:5408228-5408596 GCF_015228065.2 Penaeus monodon | reverse complement strand
AACAATTAAACATAATTTTAAAAAATGGAAATCCAAAGAAACTTTCAAACAAAGACGCTTTTGTTGTTAAAGAGGCAAGAAATTCACTGTAAACAACATTTACAGCCAAACATGTGAGTGTTGTGAATCGGAAAAGGTCACGGGGTACATCGTATAGCTTATGTTATTTTACTAAAAAAGGGCGATTTATTTAATTCGTATGTTCACTAAGTGGTAGGTATGAATATATTATACTAGGAGGATTTTGGAGGTATATCTGAACGCCTTGAAGTAGATTTTTCTTCGTATTAGGATAAGTTTGTTTGTGCTGTGATTTGGGATTGATTGCCATCAATGTGTCTTTAGTATATTTGGCTCCATGATTATAT
>NC_051409.1:5407555-5407950 GCF_015228065.2 Penaeus monodon | reverse complement strand
CCCCGTTCTTCCCAACCCAATACCCTTCCTCTAACCCCCACCCCTACCGCCCGCCCCCTCTTGCAACACCACACTGCAACATTGCTTCGTTCCCGCTTCGCAATGCTTCACCTGGGGCCTCGGCGCCTTGCCTTCATCGCGTGTTAATGTCCAGGGGAGGAGTCGGCTGCTTCGGGTCGATAATGAAGCAGTTTCACGGCGCTGTTTCGCGAAGCTGTTTGGTGAAGCTGTTTCATCAAGCTGTTTCGCGAAGCTCTTCCGCGAAGTTGATGTGCAAAGATGTTTCACGAAGCTGTTTCACCAATCTGTTTCACGAAGCTGTTTCGCGAAGCTGTTTCACGAAGCTGTTTCACCAATCTGTTTCACGAAGCGATCCCCTCTTGGACAGTCACGAG
>NC_051409.1:5407138-5407284 GCF_015228065.2 Penaeus monodon | reverse complement strand
TATCTTTTATACGAGTTTTCAGGGAGAGCGATGACGAAAGATAAGAAGAAGGAGAGAAAGAAAATGAAGAAAACAAATAATAGTAATAAATAGAAGAGGAGAAAGAAAGAAAATGAAGAAAAAAAGATAGTAATAGAAAGAAGGAG
>NC_051409.1:5406818-5407020 GCF_015228065.2 Penaeus monodon | reverse complement strand
AAAGGACAAACGATAAATAACAGAAAAAAACGCGCGAAAAAAACTCGAGAAATCCTAATCATCCGAAAGCATGTGGCGACGTCTTCGGCTCCGCTTAATATTTTCCTCCCAGACAAAAACACACGAGCGGCAGGAGAGACGTCTTGTCATCCGATGCGAAGTTGAGGGAATGACTTCGAACACGACTTGAGGGCAGAGCCAG
>NC_051409.1:5405984-5406342 GCF_015228065.2 Penaeus monodon | reverse complement strand
AGCCGTAGCCATAAAACCGAAGTCGATGACACTGACGCGAAAGTTCAAAATCCTTTATCTTTGTTTTAAACTCGAATAAGGAGAGAAGGAACACGGTGATAACGAGGGGGAAGAAGAAAGAACGAAGAGAGAATTGAGATAAGAGGAAGATGAGGGTGACGAGAAAGAGGTGGTGAAGGGAGAGAAGAGAGGAATGAGAACGATAGGGATAAACGAAAGATGAGATAAACGAGAGGCTGGAGAAAAGGAGGAAGAAGAAGAAGACAACGAAAAATCGGAATAAGCAAGAGGCAAAAAAGCAAGGAACAAAAGGGGGGAAATCGGCGAGGAGGAAAACGATGATGATGATGATTGGGAA
>NC_051409.1:5405428-5405621 GCF_015228065.2 Penaeus monodon | reverse complement strand
GGAGAATCATTCGCCGAGGAGAGAGCTTTCACTTTGCTAATGAACGGGCAAGCCAAAGACAATATTAATACGGGGGCACACTGTCCGCGCTGCATTAGTCTTATTAATGCCATCAAATGCGACTTTTAATTCCCCTTCGGCCACGCAACCGCGCACAAAAACCCCACCACATACCACATACACACATGCCCTG
>NC_051409.1:5404708-5405311 GCF_015228065.2 Penaeus monodon | reverse complement strand
CAAAAACGGAACACCGCACGAGAGAGGGGAAGGGAAAGAGGAAAAAATTTAAGGGGAAATAAAATTCGGTGGGGGACAGAGGGAGGGGGAGGGGGGGTGGGGAAGGAGGGGGAAGGAGGGGGGATGGGGGGGAGGGGGGGGAAAGGGGGGGATGGGGAAGGGGAGGGAGGGAGGGATGGGGAAGGCGGGAGGGAGAAGGGAGGGATGGGGGAAAGGGGGGAGAGAGGGAGGGAGGGGAAAGGGGGGGGGAGGAGGGATGGGGAAGGAGGGAGGGAAAGGGAGGGAGGGGGAAGGGGGGGTGGGAAAGGAGGGGGGAGGGGGGAGGGGAAGGGGGGGGGGGGGGGGGAAGGAGGGGAGGGGGGGGATGGGAAAGGAGGGAGGGAGGAGGGATGGGGAGGAGGGATGGGAAGGAGGGATGGGAAGGAGGAGGAGGGAGGAATGAAGACAGACGAAATAAAAAACGGGTTGAAGAAAGGGAGGGGAGGAAGAAAAAGAGAGAAGGGGGGGGATGGGAAAGGGGGGAGAAATGATGGGGGAGGGGGAAAGGAAAGGTTAGGAGGAAGAGGACAGCTGGACCAAAGAAAACGACAGACAGACCAAAAA
>NC_051409.1:5404503-5404630 GCF_015228065.2 Penaeus monodon | reverse complement strand
CAAAAACAGCAGAAAAAGATGGGCAGACGACAGATAGACAAAGACGAAACAGACAGACAACAAAAAAAAGACAGACAGGGAAACGACAGATAAAAACAGACAAAAGGGCAGAAGAAGAAGAAAAAAA
>NC_051409.1:5403906-5404004 GCF_015228065.2 Penaeus monodon | reverse complement strand
AGAGGAAATGCAATTCTCTCTCTCCCCCCCCCCCCTCTCTCTCCCTTACCCGAAAGATCAAATGATCAAAAGCCATAATTATCGTTTGTATTTTCACG
>NC_051409.1:5403293-5403378 GCF_015228065.2 Penaeus monodon | reverse complement strand
TCCCCCCCCTGACTGACAGTCACTCATGTGACAGCTGCTTTGAGATGTCGTCATATCGGAGGTCATGTAAGGGTGTCATGGCAAA
>NC_051409.1:5403129-5403240 GCF_015228065.2 Penaeus monodon | reverse complement strand
TCTGTCATGCAGTCAGGGTTTTGAATTCATTCATGCGTCCGTCATGCAGTCATGGCTTAGTCATGGCTTTGTTGGTTTGTTTGTACTGTGATGGTGATGATAGAATATGAT
>NC_051409.1:5402276-5402470 GCF_015228065.2 Penaeus monodon | reverse complement strand
CCTTTTTTAAAATGCATGAATATTTATATACAAAATATACTTATACATGTTTTACTTATCTCTTTTTCCCTTTCACTCACTACCCCTCTCCTTTTATGTTTTTATACAAATTTTATAAAGGGTTTTATCTTATGTATATATTGATAGTGTACATATGTAACATGTATATATACGTATACCTATTCATTGTGTAT
>NC_051409.1:5401959-5402111 GCF_015228065.2 Penaeus monodon | reverse complement strand
ATTATTATGTACATGTATGTCAATATCATATATGTTTTTAAGTATATTTAATTTTTAGATATAGTTATACTGTATGGTATAATGCTTTTACTGTATATAACATATAATTAAACTATCTCTCTCTATATATATATGGGGGTGTATGTTTCTGA
>NC_051409.1:5401052-5401634 GCF_015228065.2 Penaeus monodon | reverse complement strand
TTTTAAAAAAAAAAAAATATATTTATATTATATAATAATATTTTTATAATATTTTTGTTATTTTATTTTTACATATTTTATTGAATATATATAAATATATATATTATATTATATTTAAATTTATAAAATATTATTTTAATTTATATTATTTGTATTTTATGTTAAATTTTTTTGTTATGGTTTTATATATTTAATTTATATGTATATTTTATATTTTTGTATATGGTATTATTGTATAGTAAAGGCATTATGTATATGGTAATTTTTATTTTTTGTATATTTTATGTATATTGTATATGTTAATTTTTTGATATTGTTTTATTTTTGTAATTTGTATAGTTTTTATATATATATTATATTTTTTATATATATTTTTATTTTTTTATATATATATTATTATATTTTAAAATTTTATTTATTATTATATTTTATAAATATATATATTATATTTTTATGATATTTATATATGTAAAATTGTTATAGGGGATTATATTCATTATATATTGCATCGGTAAAATATGTTTTTTAAAATATAATTTTACTTTATATATAATGTATATAGAAAATTTGGGTTCTTTATAA
>NC_051409.1:5400745-5400952 GCF_015228065.2 Penaeus monodon | reverse complement strand
TAGGGGGGGAAGAAAAAGGGAATAAGGATAAAAAAAAATAATAAGAGGAAAGGGAAAAAAATAATAAAAAAAAAAAAAAAGGGGAAAAAAAAATGAAATAAAAAAAGAGAAAAAATCTACATAATCCCGAGGATATTAAGTAAATCGCTTCCCGTCGATAAGGTTTGTTTTCGAACGCCGGGAGTTTAGCACTGTCTTCTTGCCTCA
>NC_051409.1:5399798-5399927 GCF_015228065.2 Penaeus monodon | reverse complement strand
CCCCAATTATGAATCTCAATAAAGAAAACGAAGCGAGTCAATTCGGACAATAGAAAACGGGAAGGCAGATTATCCAAGATAGAAAACGGAACCATTTAAGGCTAACTAGTTTAATCATCACTTCACGGA
>NC_051409.1:5399578-5399730 GCF_015228065.2 Penaeus monodon | reverse complement strand
GAAAGCCCCTTCATTAAAGAGGAATTTATGTTGCTTCATTAGAGGCGCCTGAATTTATGGTTGACTAAAAACTCTTCCCAAGATTATAATGCAGATGAAAAATAGGCCCTTTTTTTTAGTATTTCAGCTTAGCTCGATGCCGATTTTCGGGA
>NC_051409.1:5399032-5399134 GCF_015228065.2 Penaeus monodon | reverse complement strand
GCTTGCAACGAAGTCTCCCCAGAGTTATGACAACTCGCCTGAGGCTTTGCAACGTTGATATGCAAAGTGAATAATAGCTTGGTCGGTTCGTGCAACTTGATT
>NC_051409.1:5398145-5398372 GCF_015228065.2 Penaeus monodon | reverse complement strand
CGTGTGTAGCAGGGAAATTTAATCTTGTGCAACATGATAAGCAACATTATGCATGGTGCTCAGCTCTCATGCCCAAAATAAATGGAGATGAGAAGATTTACAAGAAAGAAAAAAAAAATTAATTAAAAAAGGGAAAGGAAATTAAGAAAAAAAAGTAAAAAAAAATAAACAAAAAGGCAAAAGAAAAAAAATCAGAGCATCATAGATTCTTGTTTTACCTGTTGCAA
>NC_051409.1:5397818-5397904 GCF_015228065.2 Penaeus monodon | reverse complement strand
TCAGAAAATTAGCGCCTTTTGAGGTCCGAAATTTCTCGATGAGCTTGGCAACCCTGAGGGAAATGAGGATGTTACCAGAGAGAAGA
>NC_051409.1:5397161-5397505 GCF_015228065.2 Penaeus monodon | reverse complement strand
AACAACATGTGAATTACGTCCATAGGATACTAAAAATAACCCCCTACAAAGCCAGGCTCGGAGGCAGGCTCACAGGTGGCGCTATCATTATATTACGAGTTAATTAAACTGGCCTTGAAAAGTGGATTATCGTGCCTCTGACAACCCCCTCGTCCCTGTTCCCTCGAGCTGCCAGATGTTCGAGAAGAGCGCGATTTCGGCGTGGCGCGGTTCTTAGCGATGTGGATTTATTATAATTAAACCAAGTGGTAATCCCAACTTATAGTGTGGATAGGATGGGGGGGGAGGAGAGGGATTTAGGGAATGAGTTTGATTACTTTGGGATTAAAAGATCTAGGGGGGAA
>NC_051409.1:5396614-5396733 GCF_015228065.2 Penaeus monodon | reverse complement strand
TCGCCACAAGTTAATGAAACACCGTAACGAAAAATAAAATGTTTTTGATATTCCAAGTGTAAATACTGTGTGTGCAAAATGTGATGAAAAGGAAAGAGATAAAAAGAAGGAGAGTAAAT
>NC_051409.1:5396116-5396548 GCF_015228065.2 Penaeus monodon | reverse complement strand
CAGACAGACAGACAGACAGACAGACAAACAAACAGAAGAAGAGATGAAGAAAAAGGAGAGAGATGATGAAAAAGAAAAGAAAAAAGGATAAAAAGAGAAGAAAAAATCACATATAAACAAGAAAAGGAAGCATAACACAGATATAAAGAATAAGAGAGAAGGAAATAGAATGGCAGACAGACAAGCAAACATATGCACGGACAGATAGACATTGAACACATACAGAAATACAGATAGCTAGACACAGACGCATACAAGCATACGCAGCTGCAGTGAACCCAATACTCCACCATCAATAACAATCTATAATTTGACTATACAGAATTTACACATATAAGTAAATACATCAATAGGTCGACAATGGAAACTCAGTAAAGACAAAAATATCAACGAGACAAAACATTCGATCGACCGGCAACAAGCGTATCAACA
>NC_051409.1:5395482-5395571 GCF_015228065.2 Penaeus monodon | reverse complement strand
AGAAACTACCATAATGAAAGGAAAAAACATATCCGTTTTCTATGACGGATCGCACTGGCTATGAATTGAGTTTAAACGACATCTAAACT
>NC_051409.1:5395332-5395453 GCF_015228065.2 Penaeus monodon | reverse complement strand
TCGACTCTTAAATTATCAAAATATAACCCCCAATTAAAGGAAAATCGGTTTCCTAAAAGATCCATTTTCTATGATGGATCACACTGGAAAATATAATAGTACCCCTTGATCCGTACGCAGA
>NC_051409.1:5394885-5394978 GCF_015228065.2 Penaeus monodon | reverse complement strand
GGGCGCGTCATGTACGGAACCAAGGACGCCACAGAGTCAATAATCTCTGCTCAGATATCTTCTCAGATCAAGAACATCTTCACAGACACTTTT
>NC_051409.1:5394516-5394593 GCF_015228065.2 Penaeus monodon | reverse complement strand
TCTTAATCCTTTCTTAGACCGAGCGTGAAGTGGGACTCGAGAAAATATCTGAAGCAGCTGCTCGAGGATATCGATAG
>NC_051409.1:5393394-5393838 GCF_015228065.2 Penaeus monodon | reverse complement strand
TATTATCATACAATATAATACGTACCTGATTGCGCGTGTCTGTATTTACGTACATGAATATGCATGTCCGCCACATATTATTGAAAATCTAACGAAAATCCACGCATTATTCGAACAATGAAACACAAAATAGCCACTTTACCCTACAGCGGCGCAGTTTCCATCGCCAAGCAGACTGTACCGTACCTGGAATGAACAAAAGACGATCGGTTAGATTATAGTTAAATTTAGTATTTTATGTGTTTCTTGCGTGCATGGAATGTGCGTGCTTTTAATAGATAATGGAATGGGAAAGTTTATTTTAGTAAAAAGAAGAAAAAAAAAGTAAAATACGTATATATTACATTTCACACATTTTCTGTGATGAAATTGGTTCTTCATGTAAATCAATCTGATAATGAGTTACATCATTATTAACAAATAGTTTTGCATTTAATAATGAGA
>NC_051409.1:5392397-5392778 GCF_015228065.2 Penaeus monodon | reverse complement strand
GCCTGCCTGTCTGCATCCGTGTCTGTTTCCCGCATGCGTGTCTGCCCGCCTGCCCGGATGCGTGCGCGCGCGCACTCCCAGCATCCACCTTCTTCCGAGACTCGTAATCCCAAACTTCCGCCAGCTTTGATTGGGGATTAGTTCTCAAGAATCCCCGCGCCCGGATGTGGTGATCAAATCCTAATTGGCCGACATGGGGATTAAAAGTGGGATTTAATGGGACGAATCTCACTCGTTTCACCGATATGCATTCGGAGGAGGAGGGAAGGGGGGTGGGGGAAGCAAGGGGGAGAAGGAGGGGGAGGGGGAGGGAAGGAGGAAGGGGGTGGGGTGCCTTCGAAGAAAACGGGAACGCGGTGTAGGATGGGAAGGGGGTCTAAG
>NC_051409.1:5391849-5392014 GCF_015228065.2 Penaeus monodon | reverse complement strand
AATTATGGATTAATTAAGCCCCGTGAATGAACGAATCTAATCCTGTCTCCAAAGCCGCCCGTAAGGACTCCTGATTGGCTAATTAAAAGCAAGGGTTCCGAGCAGCACTCTGATTGGTCGAGTAAAGCGAAGTAAAAGAAACGGCAACCATTGCATATAATGTGT
>NC_051409.1:5390914-5391024 GCF_015228065.2 Penaeus monodon | reverse complement strand
CGTCATTTGTTAAGGCAAATGTGACGGGGCCGAGCTGCGTGGCGACCTTCGTAATAGCAGCTTCTCATCATAAAGCAATATCCGACGACAGAATTCCGGGTCGTGTTGCG
>NC_051409.1:5389512-5389721 GCF_015228065.2 Penaeus monodon | reverse complement strand
AAGTGCCCGTTCTATTGAAATCATGTACAGCTGTTCATTCGTGTTCAAGCTGTTGATTATGTGGATTTTGTTCCGGGGATTAGTGTTCGTTTGCACATTTAGAAAAATTTCTCTCTTTTTTTGTCTTTTTTTTATTGCTCTTGCTTTGTTTCATGCTCGTGTTGGCGGTTCGAGCTTGTGGTCAAGTGGTCATTAATCGATCTGTATAT
>NC_051409.1:5388209-5389424 GCF_015228065.2 Penaeus monodon | reverse complement strand
GCTGTTCTCGGTTCCTGCTTATTGTTTGATTAGAAAAAAAGTTGGTATTATCCTTTTCGCATCTGTTACGTACAAATAATATTACTTTAAAAAAATGAGTCAGTCACCAGCTTCCATCCACGACGCTAGCCAATCACCATCCCAGCATCCGGGACTCCAGCCAATCCCCCTCCAGCACCCGGGGACTCCAGCCAATCACCATCCCAGACCGGGACTCAGCAACACCATCCCAGCCCCGGGGATCCGCCAATCCCCACCCCAGCACCCGGGACTCCACCCAAAATCCTCATCCCAGCTCCGGGATCAGCCAATCCTCTCCCAGCACCGGGGACTCAGCCAATCCATCCCAGCACCCGGGGAAACCCCACCCAATCCTCACCCCAGATCCGGGACCCCAGCAAATCACATCCCAGATGGGGACTCCACCCAAACCCTCACCCAAGCACCGGGACTCCAGCCAAATCACCATCGCAGCATCCGGGACTCCAGCCAATTCATCCAGCTCGGGACCCAGCCAATCACCACCCCAGCACCCGGGACTCCCCCAAATCCTCATCCCAGCTCCGGGACCCCACCCCAATCCTCATCCCCAGCATCCGGGACCCCCAGCCAATCACCTCCCAGACCCGGGGACCCCGCCAATCCTCATCCCAGCATCCGGGATCCACCCAATACCATCCCGCACCCGGGACTCCGGGCCAATCCTCATCCCAGCACCCGGGACCCCACCCAAATCCCCATCCCAGCATGGGACCCACCCCAATACCATCCAGCATCCGGGACCCCAGCCAACCTCATCCAGCATCCGGGATCCAGCCAACCCTCACCCCAGCCCCGGGCTCACCCAATACCCCCCAGCCCCGGGACCCAGCCAATCCCACCCCAGCACGGGACTCCAGCAATCACCATCCCAGCACCCGGGGACCCCAGCCAATCTCATCCCAGCAGGGGACCCCAGCCAACACCACCCCAGCATCCGGGACTCCACCAACACCCCCCCAGCATCGGGACTCCAGAATCACCATCCCAGCATCCGGACCCCCAGCCAATCCCATCCAGCATCCCCCCACCAAATCACAACCCCAGCATCCCTCCAACCCCCAAATCCCCATCCCTCCACCCCCACCAATCCCATCCCACATCCGGGACCCCCCAAAATCCCACCCAGCATCCGGGGGCCCACCCCAATCACATCCCCAGGGATCCGACCCACCA
>NC_051409.1:5387932-5388109 GCF_015228065.2 Penaeus monodon | reverse complement strand
AAAAAAGCGTCAGCGACATATGATAGAATAAACAAGAGAAAAAAACGGAAAGAGGGAATCAAAAGAAAAGAAAAGAAAAAGAAATAAAAATAAGAAAAAATAAGAAAAGAAATAAAAGAAATAAAAGAGAAAGAAAGAAAAAAAAAAAAAAGAAAAAAAAAAAAAAAAAAAAAAGAA
>NC_051409.1:5387643-5387860 GCF_015228065.2 Penaeus monodon | reverse complement strand
GAGAAAGAAAGAAAAAACGGAAATAAAAGAGTAAAATTACTTTATGTTTATTAGATTTAAAAAAAAAAAGGCTGAATAAATATTATTGGGGTTAATCTGTCTTATCCAGAATCCCAACATTTCTCTACCACTTCCCCCCCCCCCCCTTTTCTTTTACTGAAACATAAAAAGTTCTCTTGCGTAAAACGAAATTGAAAAAAGTACCACTGCAGTATCA
>NC_051409.1:5387533-5387616 GCF_015228065.2 Penaeus monodon | reverse complement strand
GATACACAGGCGGAAATCAGGAACGACTCATAGAAAACGGGAATTGAAACAAATATTTGAGTACGATTCAGTCTCCTTGATAA
>NC_051409.1:5387366-5387486 GCF_015228065.2 Penaeus monodon | reverse complement strand
CTATCCCCCTCTTTTTAGTATCCATTAATTTAATTGTTTTACCTCTTCTCCTATTTATGCTTTCTTTCGTCCTTTATTAATCTTTATAAATAACAAAATCATCTTTATTTGACTAATTAC
>NC_051409.1:5385580-5387003 GCF_015228065.2 Penaeus monodon | reverse complement strand
CCTAATGTCTACCAATCGAAGAGATTTTTTTTCTTTTATCCTTCACCTTTTTTTTTTTTTCTTAAAGATTCCTATATTTCGACACTTTTTTTTCACAAACCTGATACCTCGTTCATTATGGCGATCGGTGACAAGCGCCTTCATTGGAACTTTTCGAATCCCAAATATGTGTCAAATTCGATGAAAGGTTAAGATCCCTCCCCCTTCCCCCCTTCCCCCCTTCCCCCCCTCCCTCTCTCCCTCCCCTCCCCCTCCGCCCTCCGCCCTCCCCTCTCCCACCCTCCCTCCCCTCCCCCTCCGCTCTTTCCCTCCCTCTCCCACCCTCCCTCCCCTCCCCTTCCGCCCTTCCAACCTCCCAACACTTCCCTCCATCAGGGCTACCAACCTCCCAGCACTTCCCTCCATCAGGGCTACCAACCTCCCCGCACTTCCCTCCATCAGGGCTACCAACCTCCCAGCACTTCCCTCCATCAGGGCTACCAACCTCCCAGCACTTCCCTCCATCAGGGCTACCAACCTCCGCACATTCCCTCCATCAGGGCTACCAACCTCCCTGCACTTCCCTCCATCAGGGCTACCAACCTCCCTGCACTTCCCTCCATCAGGGCTACCAACCTCCCCGCACTTCCCTCCATCAGGGCTACCAACCTCCCCGCACTTCCCTCCATCAGGGCTACCAACCTCCCCGCACTTCCCTCCATCAGGGCTACCAACCTCCCCGCACTTCTCTCCATCAGGGCTACCAACCTCCCCGCACTTCCCTCCATCAGGGCTACCAACCTCCCAGCACTTCCCTCCATCAGGGCTACCAACCTCCCTGCACTTCCCTCCATCAGGGCTACCAACCTCCCCGCACTTCCCTCCATCAGGGCTACCAACCTCCCCGCACTTCCCTCCATCAGGGCTACCAACCTCCCCGCACTTCCCTCCATCAGGGCTACCAACCTCCCCGCACTTCCCTCCATCAGGGCTACCAACCTCCCAACACTTCCCTCCATCAGGGCTACCAACCTCCCAGCACTTCCCTCCATCAGGGCTACCAACCTCCCAACACTTCCCTCCATCAGGGCTACCAACCTCCCCGCACTTCCCTCCATCAGGGCTACCAACCTCCCCGCACTTCCCTCCATCAGGGCTACCAACCTCCCGCACTTCCCTCCATCAGGGCTACCAACCTCCCCGCACTTCCCTCCATCAGGGCTACCAACCTCCCAGCACTTCCCTCCATCGCTACCAACCTCCCCGCACATCCCTCCATCAGGGCTACCAACCTCCCTGCACTTCCCTCCATCAGGGCTACCAACCTCCCCGCACTTCCCTCCATCAGGGCTACCAACCTCCCCGCACTTCCCTCCATCAGGGCTACCAACCTTCCCGCATCGAAGCCGGCTCAAGAAAACCCCACTTTGCATTCAACCAACAC
>NC_051409.1:5385323-5385491 GCF_015228065.2 Penaeus monodon | reverse complement strand
TTCTTCTCCCCTTTTTTGCAACATTTCATAGGATCAGGGCAAACTTTGGGCTGCAATCTGCGACCTTAGATAAAGTTAAAATCCCAGACCACGACGGCGCTGTTAGAATACGTAACGGCAAGGAATCTTGGTGATGGCGAATTTGTTATGTGCGTCTATCTTGCTCCC
>NC_051409.1:5384164-5384228 GCF_015228065.2 Penaeus monodon | reverse complement strand
CTTCGTCGATTTCATCTTCCTTATCTTCCGACTTATCACTGTGTTGCGTTTCTAATTCATATCG
>NC_051409.1:5383884-5384127 GCF_015228065.2 Penaeus monodon | reverse complement strand
AAAATTCCAGCCGATAATTTTGATTTTTTTTTTTTTTTGTAATTCTAGTAAGAAAAGAAAAAAAAATTAATTAACATCGATAATTAATATGATCAAAAATTAATACATTCCTGCCGATAATTTTGATAATTCTAATACAAATTTGAGTACGAAAAAAATCCTATCGATAATTAATAGAATTTTTAAAAATCTTAGTTGCTACCGATAATTTTGATAAGAAAAAAAATCCTATCGATAATTTTG
>NC_051409.1:5383748-5383847 GCF_015228065.2 Penaeus monodon | reverse complement strand
CATATATAAGGTTTTGCATGGCAATAAATTGTTTATAATGATTTTGACTTTGAATTATCATCCTGGCATATTTCGGAATAAAATCGAACAAGAGGAGAT
>NC_051409.1:5382712-5382909 GCF_015228065.2 Penaeus monodon | reverse complement strand
CACCAACCAACCAAACACTAACTCTTCCTCCCCCACCCCCACCCCTCCACCCCTCCACCCCCCTTCCACCCCTCTACCCCCCACCCCCTTCATCCAACCCCCAACTTCCCCCCCCCCTTTCCCCAACATAACTTTAGCACTTTGGTTCACTTGCTCTCGCGGTCTCCGGGGATCATCGAGACGTGAAACTAAGGGGA
>NC_051409.1:5382243-5382440 GCF_015228065.2 Penaeus monodon | reverse complement strand
AGTAACTGTGAAGATAATCTGAGGAAGGAGAAGAGACGAGGGGAGAAGAGACGAGGGGAGAAGGGAGGGGGGAAAGAGGAGAGACATGAGGATGAGTGAGAGGAGGGGAAGAGGGGGGGGGAGGGCCGGATTCCCTTGCCTCAGTCTGTATCTTACCAAGTTTTAATGGCGTGGAGTTCAAGGACAACAGACGTGCA
>NC_051409.1:5381618-5382115 GCF_015228065.2 Penaeus monodon | reverse complement strand
CATATGTATATTTTTTTTTTTCCCCATGCTGATGCATGAGTGCCTGAGCGCCCAGAACCTGCTGAGCTTGGTGCTGGACGCGCGCACGCCCATCCGCACCTTCGTGCAGGCCCTCGTGGGAGTCGTGCGCCGCCTCCGGGAGCTGCACGCCCTCAGCTTCGTGCACAGCATTCTCGCCACGGGCCGCGTCGCCGTCGCGCTCGGCGCCGACTACGAGGTGGAGGGCGTGAGCCTGATCGAGCTCACGGCGGAGTGCCCGAGCGGCCTCTCGCTCGGGCTGCCCATCGGCCGCGCGGCGTTCCCGCACTTCGCGCCCGAGGTCGCCGCGGCCGGGGTCAGCACGCCCGCCTCTCACATCTCCTTCGGCGTCCTCGTCAGCGACATCAACAGGCAGAAGGCCAACCCCAGGGCGCTGCCACGCGAGGCATTGGACCGGGCGCTGGGCCACTGACCACGCCCTCCGCTCAAGGGGGGGGGGGTCGGCGATGGCAATCTGA
>NC_051409.1:5380311-5380454 GCF_015228065.2 Penaeus monodon | reverse complement strand
TCCTCAATTCAAGTGGAAGCAGCACCTCAAGCACAGAAGGAAGTCGAAAATGGATGAAGGATTAGGGTTGCTGCAGTTCCTACGGCTTCAACAGGCCTTGGAAAGCACAAGCCACGCCTTTCATCTACAAAAAAAGAACGGAG
>NC_051409.1:5379929-5380037 GCF_015228065.2 Penaeus monodon | reverse complement strand
AAAAAATGGATGAAATCTCAATCATGTCAGTTTTTCATTTCCTTCTCTCGTATTTTTTCGAGTTCCTCCTTCACTATGTTGAGGAACAGTCTTTGGGCGTCAGTCAGA
>NC_051409.1:5378300-5379852 GCF_015228065.2 Penaeus monodon | reverse complement strand
ACATCCCTCGCCCTCCGTCATGTCATCCAAGTTATCGAAGAAGGTCGCGATGACCTGCTGCTGGAGGAACACGAAGAAGATGATGGTCATGTAGAGGAACAGGAACTGGCCGATGGTGCCCTTGGCCTCGTAGTAGGATTCGTAGTCCAGGTCCTCCTGTATGATGGCGACGAGGGCCACGAAGGAACGGCGGAACGAGGAGAACTTCTGAGAGTCGGCGCCCAGCTGCTGGTACACCATACTGGCCATGAAGAACTGCATGAGGGTGATGGCGAGCAGGAAGGGGATCGTCTTGACGGCGGCGGTCTGCAACGAGAACATCAACATGGTCAGCTTCCTGGTGCCGTGCCACTCCAGCTGCAGGTAGCGCAGGGACACGGCTATGGCCCAAATCATCACGAAGGGGATCTCGCTCTCGCGCGCCGCCGACACGTGCTCCACCCCGACGTAGGCGCCGTCCTCGTAGTCCTCCTCGGGCCGGTCCAGCCGCTCGCGCATCGCGTCGAGCGCCGCGTCGATGCCCTCGTTCCCGTGGATGATGCAAGAAACGCAGACGAGGATGATGAAGTCGAGCACCAAGGCTTGCAGGATCCTCTTGCGGCGGGAGTAAACGAAAGTCACGAGGTCCATCACGGTGACGAGGATGGCGATGGTCAGGGTCATGCCATACAGGATGACGTCATGGCGGTAGTTCGAGTGGATGGCCGGGGTCATCCACCAGCTGTCGAAGGCGAGGTTCTCCCACACGAACTGGGCGGAGCAGAAATGTCGCTCTCTCTGTCGTACAAGGTGAAGGAGAAGCTGACCGTCCTCGTCAGGGAGTCGATCCACTCGCCCTCCTCCAGCTCCGCCAGAGCAGCCTTCAGGTACTCGATGTAGCAGTCCTAGGCGCTGCCCTCGCAAGACCTGTTGTTGGCGATGGCCGGCGAGAGCAGATCGAGGTAGTAGCCGCTCTTGGGGATCTGGCACAGCCGCCCCTCCATCACGGGCACGCCGGCGTCTGGGGCGTACAGCCACGCCGTCTTGGTGACCGTGAAGCTGCCGGCGCCCGTCCTGGGCTCCTTGTCCTCGCCCGCCCACTCGCACGGCGTCCCGTAGATGTTGACGAACTCGTTCCTGGCCCGGATCTGGCGCAGGCGGGACGTCCCGACCACCACGGCCATCTCGTCGGACAGGAGCGACCTGCTCGCCAGGAAGAGGACGGTCTGCCCGACGAAATCCCTGAGCGTCCGCCGGGACTGCAGGTCGAGCTGGTGGATCTCGTCCGTCCAGGTGAGGCGCTCCTCCAGCGGCAGGGCGTCCGAGGCGAGCAGCGTCAGGGACTCGTGGTTGAAGTACGGCTACGGGATCATGGCCACGATGGAGGACACGAACAGCGCCACGTACAGACCCAGCGCCACGTACGCCAGAAGGTCTCCGTGGTAAGGATACCTGGTCATGTCTCCGCTGCGAGGGTCCCGCGCGCCGGTCCTTCGGTCCCGGTAAGGAGCCTGCCACGCCCGAGGCGCCGGGCCGTGCGTGCGTCGGTAGCTATGTATGAGCGCGTCCGTCC
>NC_051409.1:5377094-5377227 GCF_015228065.2 Penaeus monodon | reverse complement strand
CGTCTTTACCAACCTCCCCGAAAAAACAGCCTCATAGGGTCTTCGTGTGTCAACAGGAAGGTCGTTAGCGCATTGTCTTTCTCCACGACTTTGAGTCTTATCGCGCGTAGAACCTCGGCTTGGGGATGATAGG
>NC_051409.1:5376144-5377030 GCF_015228065.2 Penaeus monodon | reverse complement strand
ATGGAGCGGGGGGGGGGGTGATGCTCGAGCGTGACCTGAGAGCTCAAGTCGCGGCAGGTCAGACGAGGTCAAACTGATGAAGATGCTGTGGCGGGGAGGGAAGGTGATTGAAGGGGGAGGGAGGGGGAGGGGGGGGGGGAAGGAGGAAAAATGGGAGGGAGGGGTAAGGGTGTGAGGGTAGGATGAAGGGCGCGGGGAGGGGAGGGGGAGGGGGAGGGGGAGGAGGAAGATCGGGAGGGAGGGGGAAGGGGAGGGGGAGGAGAAAGATCGGGAGGAGTGGGAAGGGTGAGGGGAAGAAAGATGGGAGGGAGGGGGGATAGGGAGAGGGAGGAGAAGATCGGGAGGAGGGGGAAGGGAGGGGGAGGATGAAAAGATTCGGGAGGAGGGGGAAGGGGAGGGGGAGGAGAAAGACGGGAGGGAGGGATAGGGGGGAGGGAGGGGAGGAGAAAGATCGGGAGGGAGGGGGGAAGGGAGGGGGAGGAGAAAGATCGGAGGAGGGGGAGGGCGGGGGAGGAAGCAAGACGGAGGGAGGGAGGGAGGGGGGAGGAGAAGATGGGAGGGGGGGGAAGGGGAGGGGGAGGAGAAAGATCGGGAGGGAGGGGGAAGGGGAGGGGGAGGAGAAAGATCGGAGGGGAGGGGAGGAGGGGAGGAGAAAGATCGGGAGGGGGAGGGGGAAGGGGGGGAGGAGAACGATCGGGAAAAGAGGGCGGGGGAAGGGGAGGGGGAGGAGAAGATCGGGGAGGGAGGTGGACAGGGGGAAAGGGTGTGTAGGGTATGGATAGAGAGAAGGGGGGGGGAGGGGAGGGAGAAGTGTGAACGTGGTGCAAGATAGTGGAAAAAAAAATAAACAATACATGTAATCAACGCTTATGGTTCCCCTTTATTA
>NC_051409.1:5372886-5373244 GCF_015228065.2 Penaeus monodon | reverse complement strand
CCCCGCCTGTCTCCTTCACTCCCTCCCCCTAACACACACACACACCATCTCATCAACTTATATCACACCAGACAGATAATTTTACACGTGCCAAATATTAATAACTCAACGAAACTCTTCCATAGCATAACGTCTGTTTGAGTTGCTATATCCGTTTCATTCATTAATCGCAAATATCTATCCAAAACGAAAGTTCTCTGCTATACGACCCGGAATCATTCAAAGCGACACTAATTACTGCTCGTGTATCATTGCCAACTTATTACGTTCTTGCTGGTTGGAATTTATCATCTGGAAAATGAAATCGGGTTTTTAAGAATTTGGTTTAATGGTAATATATATGTTTGTTTTTTATGTT
>NC_051409.1:5372621-5372757 GCF_015228065.2 Penaeus monodon | reverse complement strand
AAAAAAAAAATTGGAGAGGCGACGCTGTAACTAGTTTTAAATCAATTATCTTAGAGGGTCTGACGATGACTCAGCATATTTGAATTCACTGACGACATAAACCAGAAGATTAAGAGGAACAGATAAATTAAGGAGG
>NC_051409.1:5370974-5371204 GCF_015228065.2 Penaeus monodon | reverse complement strand
AAGAGAACAGATGAGCGATAACAATATAAATAAGAAAACGAAATTCGGACGAAACATTAAGGAAATATAATTAATTCCAATTTCGTTAAACTTTCTTTGAACAGGCATGAGATGACGAAGGAGGGAGGGAAAGAGAATAGGAGAGGAAAGAGAAAATTTGGAACCGAAAGAGAGATAGGAAGAGGGTCAATTAGAGGTCAGATTTTCGTAAACTCTGGAGGAGAGACTGA
>NC_051409.1:5369943-5370739 GCF_015228065.2 Penaeus monodon | reverse complement strand
CAAGAGCGAGAGGCTCCAGCCCCCCCCCCCACAGCCCCCGACTGACCTGAGGACGAGCACGAGCGCCGGCAGTTCCCCGGCGGGTGCAGGTAGAGCGGCGCGTGGATGGCGGTGGCGGGGTGCAGCGGCGCGCGCGGGACCAGCACGTGCACGAGCGGGTCGGACGAGAGCTCGTCGTAGCCGTGCGGGTCCAGCGTGAGGATGACCTCGCCCACGGGCGTCTCGGGCTGCACCGTGACCCTGGGGCCGCCCTGGTTGGGGCCGCCCGCGTCGCGCACGGCGCACTCCTTGGGCCCGGCCGCCGTGCCCACCAGGTACGACACCTGCACGGCCACGCGCGGGAGCTTGAAGGTGGCGCGCGTGTGCGGCGGCCACCAGCGCGCCGGCACCGCCATCGTCACGAGGCACGTGGCGTCGCCGCCCGTCTCCTTGGCGCCCGTGGGCGTGCACGAGGCGGAGAGGGCGTCGTTCCTCCGTCGGGCGATCACGGTGACGCACACGTGTGGGGAGTGGTGGCCGCGGGCACCGGCGCCGTGCACGAGCACCCTGAGGGCGGGGTGCGCGCGCGTGACCTCCGTGTTGACCAGGTGGGCGGACACCTCCAGCTGGTGCGGCACGGGCGGCAGGTGGCGCCCCAGCAGGTCGGCCTCCGTCGCGTTGGCCTCCTCCTCGTCCTGGAACTCCGGCAGCACGTAGCGCGCCGGCACCGTCTGCTTGGTGCTGAAGGGGCCGTACTTGGCGCGGATGAGCGTGGGCCGCGTCGGGTCCAGCACCGTGAAGCGCTTCACGTCCAGCA
>NC_051409.1:5369519-5369911 GCF_015228065.2 Penaeus monodon | reverse complement strand
AGGGGCGCGCCCAGGCTGTCCTCCGGCCGCAGGAAGAAGCCGCTGTCGGGGTTCAGGAAGTGCACGTCGACGCCGCCGGAGCCTGCCGAAGGAGGAGGGGGGGGGGGTTAGAACGCTGCCTGGAAGGGACTCACGCCCTAATTAACGCAACCCTAATTAACACAGACGTCCGTTTCAACAAGCTCTGATTAAAAGAGGAAGTAGCACAGACCCTTGTTAACGCGGGCAGGGCTTAACACAGACCTTGATTAATTCGGGCTTTTAATAGCACGATTTTTAATCAACGAAGGACTCTCATTAACAGAACTTTTAATTAGCACAGACGTAACCATTACAACCACGGCGAGGAAAGGGAATCTTCGTAATACAAAGCACAGATTTAATAAATCCCC
>NC_051409.1:5368514-5368879 GCF_015228065.2 Penaeus monodon | reverse complement strand
GCAAACACCACCTCCCGTGGGAATGATGATCTTGGAACAGTTACCCTTATTTGTGTGCAATAGAAAGAGAGATTTGCAACTGCGCGAAACACCACGAAACTTGCAACACACACTGCACGAGAAAATACAATATGCAATTTCGTTTTCTGCAACACAATGCATTCTCTGCATTCCTAAACTCAGTTGCAGTTCGTATGATAGCTTTTAATTGCTGGATTAAAACTCAAAATCCGGTGTAAATAAATTCTGTTTGATTGCATGTTTACAAACTGTTCATTTCATTTCATTTGATTTTTGATATACATCGCCCAGAGTCCATTCCGCTGTTGCTGGTTTCTGATGTAGTCGAAATATGGATAAAAGGC
>NC_051409.1:5367155-5367428 GCF_015228065.2 Penaeus monodon | reverse complement strand
AGAATTTCCCCGAGTCAAGAGGGCCGCCCACTCGCATATTCCCGCTCGAGCGCCAGTTGGAACAACACTATATGTTTAACACTTTTATTTCTTATTGCAAAGTCATTGCACTCCCCCCCCCCCCCGCTCCCATCACCCACTCCCCGAAGTTCCGGTGTGAATCCTTTGCAATATTTGCAAATGGGGTTATATTGCCACGCAAGGTATTTGCAATCAAAAATCTGTCTTGCAAGGGATGCCGACTGTGGTTAATTGGATAGGTTTTGTTTGTTT
>NC_051409.1:5366664-5366789 GCF_015228065.2 Penaeus monodon | reverse complement strand
TGATCATTTAATTTCCTCTTCACGTTTTCCGTTTTCATTCCCCAGATCGTTTCGCTTCGGAGAGGAAAACGAGCTTCAGGGTTCTTCTGCTTTGGCTTCGTTACGTGTGTCTTTCGTTTTTGCTT
>NC_051409.1:5366038-5366362 GCF_015228065.2 Penaeus monodon | reverse complement strand
ATACATACATACAGACAGGAGAGAAAAACAGAAAACAAGAGAGATTCCCCTCCCCCTCTTCCCCTTTCTTCTTTCCCCTTACCTTCCCCTCCCCCCCTCCTTTTCCCCATTGATTCTCATTCATCACTCCCTTACCTTCCCCTCCTCTCTCTTACCTTCCCCTTGTTCTCCTCCCCTCTTCTCCTCCCTCATCCCTTCCCCTTTTCTCTTTCCCCTCTCTGACTCCCCTTCTTCGCCCCTCGCCCCCCCCTTCCCCTCGTGTCAATCCCCTGTCCCGGAATCACGCTACTTGCCCGCCGCCACAACACAGGTAAAATGTCGAGT
>NC_051409.1:5365124-5365357 GCF_015228065.2 Penaeus monodon | reverse complement strand
TAAAATTCTTCTATGCCTCCCCCCCCCCCCACACTATGACCACCTTCGCCGTCGCCGTCAGCCCATATAAAACGTTTCAGACTCTAAACATCTCGTAAATTCGTAGTTTTCACCTCATTCTTCGCCATCTGCATATCAATATATTGATAATCGGGTCGATGGACTAATAAAGTGCAGATCACTTACTCATGCATAACAGAAATGCCAGAATTTTTTTTATGAAGCGACAGTGA
>NC_051409.1:5364558-5364722 GCF_015228065.2 Penaeus monodon | reverse complement strand
ATCGGATTATTGCCCATCCAAAGTCCGCTTCAAAGCTCCCGCAAGCTGTACTGTTCTCCAATACATGACCCGGACATTAACGTCATTTTTGGCCGAGATCAAAGGGATACGAGCGCACTCTCAAAGAAAATGTTTATGCTTTGGCTTCATATAATATTCGTGGC
>NC_051409.1:5364245-5364474 GCF_015228065.2 Penaeus monodon | reverse complement strand
GAGAATATTTTCGTTTAAGATAAGATTTCACCTTATTAGCGGGATTTTCTTGGTCGCCTTTTTCTCGTGAAGGATTTAAAGCAGGGATATTCAACACATATTTTTTTTTCTTTACTTCACCGCTCACTCTGACACATTTTAAAGCGATTATGGTTTACCCGTAAATTCCGAAAATGTTTTAAGAATGTAAAAGAACCGCGCTGTACTCTGTTGGAATATATACATATAT
>NC_051409.1:5363606-5363786 GCF_015228065.2 Penaeus monodon | reverse complement strand
AAATCAAAGGGTACTTTAATATATCCTTTTATGCCTATTAGTTCTCTCTAAAACAAATTACAGCTCACTTGAAATCGTAAATCACTCACTAGTGGTTATTAATGATCCTTGTTATAAAGATTTGTATTTCCATGTAAAGCATTTTGATTCGAGAAGGTTGAACATGTGAAGGGTACATGA
>NC_051409.1:5363036-5363330 GCF_015228065.2 Penaeus monodon | reverse complement strand
GTGGGGGGGTGGGGTTGTGTAGTATGGTGGTTACGTTGACATTTTTTTGTGAGAATTTTATGTAATGTAGTAGTATGTGGTCTTCTGTGTGCTTGTGTCTGTGTGGCACCTGTGTTGTCCCCGTTCATGTGTCGTGTGTCATGTTCCTGTCAGCTTGTGTCACTGTGTGTGTCTTCTGTCTGTGTGGTAGTGTTGGAGTTCCTTGGGTCGTGTGGGGGGGGCCCCTGTGTGCTGTTCGTTCTTCTTTGTCCTCCTCTGTGTGCCCCCTTCCTGTCCTCCCTTACTACTATCTGC
>NC_051409.1:5362220-5362731 GCF_015228065.2 Penaeus monodon | reverse complement strand
GAAAACATTTTTTTTTTGGGGGGGGGGGGGTTTAGTAAAATAATAAAAGGTGTTTCCTACCCCAAATTTTTTTTAAAAAATCAGAGAATATTATCAAAAAGACAATAAAAACATAAAAATAAAACAAACACATCTCCCCCCTCCCCCTCTTTCCCCCCCCTCCGTGGGACCCCCTTTTCCCCTCTCCTCTCCCCATCCCCCTCCCCCTCCATCCCCCCCCCTCCTCCCCCCCTCACCCACTCATCACCACTCACTCACCCCCTCCCTCACTACTCCTCCTTCACTCCCCCACTCCCACCCCCCCTCCCCCCACTCCCCCCCACTCCCCCTCCCCCCCCCCTCCCTCCCTCACTCACTCACTTCCCCCTCCCCCACTCCTCCCCCCTCCTCCCTCATCCTCCCTCCTCCTCCCAACTCTCTCCTTTCATCTCCTCCACCCCAACCGTTTGTGATGAAAAAAAAATCCTTTTGTATTTTAACTTCTGCATTTTAATAACTATTATTTGGAGGG
>NC_051409.1:5361407-5361524 GCF_015228065.2 Penaeus monodon | reverse complement strand
AATTACGCTTCAGTCGACACCATTTTTGTTTCGCCAAATTCCCCCCCCCCCCCTATCACGCACCCCCCTCTCCCCTTCCCTCCTTCCCTTGCCCCATCGCTATTATTTTACGTGGAG
>NC_051409.1:5360950-5361211 GCF_015228065.2 Penaeus monodon | reverse complement strand
AACACCAAATCTCATCACCAAATCCCATCCATCCATCACCATCCCCCCCCTCCCCACATCAACCTTCTACATCATCCTATATTGCGAGAGACAAACAAATTGTTCTTCGCGTCCATAATACTTAGTTATGCTAATGAGAAAGCCCTGTCGATTAGATTTTATATGAGAGGACATAATTATTAATGCGGAAAATAACGATAGTGTTTCGCGGTAGACATTTTATGAGTCATTTTTGCCGTTAATTGAGGGGAAAATGAGATG
>NC_051409.1:5360498-5360683 GCF_015228065.2 Penaeus monodon | reverse complement strand
TCATATTTCATAAGTATCTAATCAGAATCTGCAACCTCGCCAGAAATGTTTTGCAATATATCTCAAAAATGTATTGCATAGATCGCGTTATACTCTGGTGTTCATGCAATATCTCCTTTGCCGTCGTGGCTTGAAATGATCCAGTGATATTAAATGTGATCTTCGATTTTATTTGAATGTGAGTA
>NC_051409.1:5359823-5360134 GCF_015228065.2 Penaeus monodon | reverse complement strand
AGCATTTATCATGTTAACGAAAACAATAAATTGTAAAGGACGTTTTGTGTAAGCAGAGTGTTTGCACAAGTCTGGTTTCCGGCTTGAGAGATGGCGAGAGCGGCCGTGTTTTCGTGCCTTTCTTCTTCTTCCCTTTCTCCCACTTTCTTCCCTTCCTCTTTTATCTTCGTCTCTCCCTTTTTCTCGCTTTTTCTTTCCTCTTTCTTCTTTCTCCTTTTTGTGTTTCTCACTGTTCTTTTCTTTCCTTTTTCTCTTTCTCCTTTTCGTTTTTTCTCACTTCTCTTTCTCTGTCTCTTTCTCCTTTCCGTGTT
>NC_051409.1:5359400-5359598 GCF_015228065.2 Penaeus monodon | reverse complement strand
CCTCCGATATGACCTGTATCCACCTCAAATATCTCGAAGATTCAAACACCGACGTCTGTGAGTTAATGACCTTGACCTCAGCGATGATCACGTGACCCAGCGACGACCCAGACACGCCCCTCCAGAAGGTCAGGTCAGGTCGAGTCTTTTGACCTTCGAAGGTGCTGGCGTCGCCTTAAGCCTCGCCCCCAGAACGGA
>NC_051409.1:5358831-5359130 GCF_015228065.2 Penaeus monodon | reverse complement strand
AGCCATTCCTATTAAAGAAAAATCATAGAAAACGAGTATCGTTTCTCCATTCCCAACGAAAATTAAAAGGTTGTAATGTATTGAAAGAGACATTTTCCCGATATTTGATCTAACCTTCTACACTATCTCATCCTTGGACTTTCGAAATGGTCCAAGAGATAAAAGAAAATAAAACAAGAGATAAAAAGGGAAAACAAGAGATAAAAAGAAAAGGCAAGAAACGAAAAAGAGAAAAAAAAGGTCGAAAGAAAATGGGAAACAAACGCACACACACAAACGCGACGAAGATCCACACAAGA
>NC_051409.1:5358590-5358783 GCF_015228065.2 Penaeus monodon | reverse complement strand
GGGGGGGGGGAGGGGGTGGTTCACCTTGATCTTGAAAAAAAATAATCCTTCCTTCTTCTTTTTTTTTGGGGGGGGGATGAGTTCACCTTGATCTCCTTGAAAAAAAAAAATGCTGAACATAATTCTCTCAGGTTTTAAACTCTTTCCAGATTAATTAACGAGAGATCATCAAAGTTCGCGTAAAGTTGATGAG
>NC_051409.1:5358462-5358541 GCF_015228065.2 Penaeus monodon | reverse complement strand
GTATTGGGAAGGAGAGAGGTTGAGAGAAGAAACGGATTTAATTGGCTGAGGGAGATGGACAGGTAAGGGTAGTACGCAT
>NC_051409.1:5357899-5358083 GCF_015228065.2 Penaeus monodon | reverse complement strand
GTGATTTTGCGCCGTCTCGCCTTCTTATTTCAACCATTTCCCCGCATTTTTGTTTATTAGAAAAGTCTATATTAAGTCACAACTTTCTTTTTTTTTCTCTCTCTCGTGAAGTTCGCTTATTGCCTCACAAAGAAGTCAAAATTTTATCCGCGTTCTTGTGCTCAATGTCAAGAGTCAGACGCCA
>NC_051409.1:5356863-5357026 GCF_015228065.2 Penaeus monodon | reverse complement strand
GAAGTGTTTTTACCGTCGCTATCATCTTCCTCTGGGACAAGCCACCGAGTTTCTTCACCGGGTCTTGGGAAATACTCGAAGAAATGGGTTTCAGTTCCCAGCCGTCTCTTGCAGGTGGGGGGGGGGGCGCCCTGCATGTGCATCTGGGCAACTTGGCGTGACG
>NC_051409.1:5355987-5356144 GCF_015228065.2 Penaeus monodon | reverse complement strand
AAGGAGGTTAAGGAGATATAAACGGCAGGATCTTGTGTAATCTGGTTAACAAGCGAAGGGAATGTCTTGTTTAATCCCGGGCACAGACAGAGGCAGGCGAGCGAAGGACGGAGTGCGGTGGGAGGTGGGGGGCCCTGCGTGGAGACTTTGTCGGTTG
>NC_051409.1:5355153-5355221 GCF_015228065.2 Penaeus monodon | reverse complement strand
TTTTTTTTTTGTCTGGAGGCGGTGGTCTGGTTGATTTCCCCATCTACTACTACTATCACTTTTTATAT
>NC_051409.1:5355000-5355110 GCF_015228065.2 Penaeus monodon | reverse complement strand
TATCATCAGTCTTTAAATTTTGTCTTTCTTTAGTCAGTCGTTTGTTTTTGTTTTCCCCTATCTTCTGTTTATCCGACGTAAAAAAAATGGATTTTTTTTTTCCATAGGTA
>NC_051409.1:5354144-5354300 GCF_015228065.2 Penaeus monodon | reverse complement strand
AGGGTAGGTCTGGCCTTCTGAAAATGCACTTGCTCCGTTGCAAAGTGGCCTGTCTTGTCCTGTTCCCTGGGCGCCGCGAGAATCAGCTGAGAGCTGACAGCTGCCGGCGTCTGATGCTGGTCTCCTGGTTTATCTGGGTTGGGTTGGGTTGGGTTG
>NC_051409.1:5353721-5353981 GCF_015228065.2 Penaeus monodon | reverse complement strand
GGGTGAGGGGGAAGGTGGAGGGTTAATTTAATTTCTCCCTCTTCCCCCTCCTCTTTTTCTTCTTCTCCTCCTTCCTCCCTTCTCTTCTCTTCTTCCACTTCCCCTCTCTCTTTTCTGTAACCTCTTTCTTCCTCGTTTTTCTTCCTTCCTTTTCTCCTTCCTTACCCCTTTTAATTTCTTCTTTATTCCCCCTTTTCATCCCCATCTCTCTTTCCCTTCTCTCTTTAACTTTTTCCCTCTCTTCGTATTATGTCCATCGC
>NC_051409.1:5353450-5353639 GCF_015228065.2 Penaeus monodon | reverse complement strand
TCGCCTTAATCTAAATACATTTCCCCTCTAACCCCCTCTTTTCTTGCTCTATCCATTCCTTCATTCGTTCCCCTCATTTCATAATGGAGTTTTCCCCTTTTCTTCCAGTTCCTTTCCCCTCAATCCGTTACTTTACTGCTTCTTATCTTACTTCCAATCTACATTTTTATTCACTCTTTTTTTTATACC
>NC_051409.1:5352850-5353301 GCF_015228065.2 Penaeus monodon | reverse complement strand
TTACTTTTTTCCACTCTCCCTGGTTGTCCCCCTCTCCCCCCCCCCTCCACACACACACCGCAGATTTCTTGTTATCATATTTTCCTTTGTTTATCTCTTACTCCACTTCCCCCTCTCCTCGCTCTCCTCTTACTCCACTTCCCCCTCTCCTTGCTCTCCTCTTACTCCACTTCCCCCTCTTCTTGCTCTCCTCTTACTCCTCTTCCCCCTCTTCTTGCTCTCCTCTTACTCCACTTCCCCCTCTCCTCGCTCTCCTCTTACTCCACTTCCCCCTCTCCTTGCTCTCCTCTTACTCCTCTTCCCCCTCTCCTCGCTCTCCTCTTACTCCACTTCCCCCTCTTGCTCTCCTCTTACTCCTCTTCCCCCTCTCCTCGCTCTCCTCTTACTCCACTCCCCCCCCCCCCCCCGTAAGTGCCAAACTTTAGTGCCAAACTGTGCTACAGAAACTAAC
>NC_051409.1:5352376-5352487 GCF_015228065.2 Penaeus monodon | reverse complement strand
TCATTTTTCTCGTACGCTGAGTTGGCAACACTGCAGACTGGCATTCACAAGACCGCTGGCATTCCTGCTAAATTTGATATCAACGGCAGCTGATAATACATGTTTGATCGA
>NC_051409.1:5351946-5352108 GCF_015228065.2 Penaeus monodon | reverse complement strand
TACCAGCTGGTGAGAGGGGAGAAAGGGGGGGAGGGGGAAGGGGAGAGGGGTACCAGGTGGTGAGAGGGGAGAGGAGGGGAGGAGATAGAGGAGAGGAGAGAGGAAGGAAGAGGAGATGGGAGAGGAAGAGAGAGGAAGAAAGGCGAGAGAGGAGGAGAGCGG
>NC_051409.1:5351000-5351186 GCF_015228065.2 Penaeus monodon | reverse complement strand
GTTTAGGAACAGCGGTAAACGGTGGTTATTTCCCGTTGCCATGGTAACGGCTTCTAAACAAGGGTAAAAGCCCCGTTACTGTCATGGCAACTTGAACGTAGACATACGCAAGAGACAATAACAGGCAACGGACAAAGTAACCAATGGCAGCCAAGGAGATGGGGAAGACAACCACACACAACCGGA
>NC_051409.1:5350570-5350981 GCF_015228065.2 Penaeus monodon | reverse complement strand
CATGGACAAATGACATATCTTAACTACCAGACTACCACACACAACTGGATTTTTTTTTATGGACAAATGACATATCTTAACTACCAAACAAGCAAACACAACTGGAAAATTTAATGAAAAAAGATAACATAGTTTAATGGCTTAAGAACCGTTCACAAAAAGGAATTTTAATGAACAAATAACGTTTTAATGGTCCGAAAACCAACCACGACTGGAAAATTGGACGAACGTATAACTTATTTCAAAAGCGTAATAACCACTTACGAAAATACAAATAACTTATCTTAACACCGGAACAAGCGCACGCACATAAAAAATTTATAAATAAATAATTTATTTTTTTCTTATGGCGCAACAACCAACAACAAGAGAAATGATTGAACAGAAATCTTAATCTAACAGCGTAAAGAT
>NC_051409.1:5349409-5350533 GCF_015228065.2 Penaeus monodon | reverse complement strand
GCCAATCACATCTGGAAAACCATTAAAATAACTTGTATTCCCATAACCTAAACCAAACAAAAAATAAATCAAGGTCCTAACAACGGCAACATACATTTCTTAATAAATCAGTAACGAATGCAATAACCCAGTCATTCGCACAGCCAAACAAACCAAACAACCGAATAACCAAACAACCAACAAACAGCGATCCCAAACAACAACCAAACAACACCAGTAACCTAACAACCCCGAACTATCAAGCAACCTAACGACCCAATCAAACGACTAACGACCCAATCAAACGACTAACGACCCAATCAAACGATTAACGACCCAATCAAATGACTAACGACCCAATCAAACGACTAACGACCCAATCAAACGACTGAAACCACTTAACCTAAATAATCTATCAACCAAACAACACAAACAATTTATAACAACCCAAACAACACAGAAACACTATAACACCTCAAAACAACTATTCAGACTCAATAAACAAACTTCAAACAAACTTCACACAACCCAACGGCACAAACGATCCAAACAACCCAACAACCTCACCCACCCAAACAACCCCAATCAAGACTATCTTCTATCTCCAACAGAAGACAGTCTCAACCCAATCAAGATTATCTTCTATCTCAAATCTTCTATCTCAAGACCATCGTCTATCTCATTCACACCCAACCCAGCCGATAACAACCTCAAACAACCCCAAACAACCTCAAACAAACCTCAAACAACCCCAAACAACCCAAACAAACCTCAAACAAACCCAAACAACACCCAAAACAAACCCAAACAACCCCTAAACAGCCTCAAACAACCCTCAAACAACACCCAAACAACCCTCAAACAACCCCCAAACAACCTAGTCACCAACCTAGATCCTTTCCTAATCTTGGCTACACCCGACCCCGCCGAGAGCAAGCCAAAAGCAAGCCAAAAGCAAGCCAAAAGCAAGCCAAAAGCAAGCCAAAAGCAAGCCAAAAGCAAGCCAAAAGCAAGCCAAAAGCAAGCCAAAAGCAAGCCAAAAGCAAGCCAAAAGCAAGCCAGCTGATTTCCCCGCCGCGCGGAAACACCAGGCTGGCTCGTCGGCAAACTTGACCCGCGGGGAGGAACACTGGCGGTAATTCCAT
>NC_051409.1:5348947-5349014 GCF_015228065.2 Penaeus monodon | reverse complement strand
ATAAGCTTTCCAGATTACAAAAGAATTACAAAATAATCCAGTAACAAATATTGTCAAAGTATATTCT
>NC_051409.1:5348612-5348702 GCF_015228065.2 Penaeus monodon | reverse complement strand
TGAATCCCGAGAAAGATTTAGTATCAATGGCAGATCTGTTAATTAGTTAATTAGTGTTATCAATAGTTTTATTTCTGCAAAACAACCAAA
>NC_051409.1:5347681-5347863 GCF_015228065.2 Penaeus monodon | reverse complement strand
CACTCAAACCAAAGGCAAAATTGCCCCCCGCAGAATCGAAGACAAACAGCATTTCGTGGACGCGTCACGCAGCGCGAAATCACAGTCGGTAATTAATTCGCGCGAATCGGGATAAATCGCTCACTCGTTGCTGCCAAAATATCCCTCGAGAGTGGCAAATGGTGCCATAAACTATTGGGGGA
>NC_051409.1:5347361-5347473 GCF_015228065.2 Penaeus monodon | reverse complement strand
ATTACGAAATTTCTCGTGCCGTAATTTCTGTGTTTGTCGAGACCCGATCGCTTGCACGAGGTTGCAAGAGCAGTCCGTTGCAATCTGTTCCTGGTGGGTCTCCCCTTGGGTA
>NC_051409.1:5346734-5346877 GCF_015228065.2 Penaeus monodon | reverse complement strand
CGCTTTCATCCCTTCACATACTTTCTTTGGACGAATGACTTTTGACATCAAAGAAAAAACCGCATTTGATGTCAAAAATTTACCCAAAAGGAGCAAAAGCCTTTGTTTCCCGCCTTGGTGAGAGAGAGCGGGCATAAAAGAGG
>NC_051409.1:5346347-5346530 GCF_015228065.2 Penaeus monodon | reverse complement strand
CTAAAGTTCACAGCAACAATTTCCATTTTCTTGTGATTTTAGCTTCAAACGCGCGTCTGTCTATCATGAAATGTCTATTTTTGACTGAAGTATCAAATATTCATCGGGAAATAATGTCTCGAGGAAAATGATTTTATGCTCCGAAAAAAGGAAGGAATTTTGTCAGTAAATATTAACATTAAA
>NC_051409.1:5345479-5345597 GCF_015228065.2 Penaeus monodon | reverse complement strand
CCCCCGTTCATTCGCCGAGAAAATGTACTTCTTTGCAAATTGCAACATTTCATCATCGACGTACACAGGAGATGGAAATGGATTGCAAAGAGTGTGTTGTTGCAAATTTAGAGCGCGA
>NC_051409.1:5343865-5345117 GCF_015228065.2 Penaeus monodon | reverse complement strand
CCCTCGCCCCCACCTTAAAATCCCGGGATTACTCTAACTTGATTACTCTGTGTGATTCATTATTACTTTTGCCTCCTCGAGCCCACCTCATCTTCCTCTAATCTCGCCCGGGGTTCAGGTCCGCCTCTCCCGCGCTCTGTGCGTGTCTCTGCGATTCTGTCTGTTTCCGTCTCTGTCTCTGCGAATCTGTCTCTGTTTCCGTCTCTGTCTCTGCGAATCTGTCTCTGTTTCCGTCTCTGTCTCTGCGAATCTGTCTCTGTTTCCGTCTCTGTCTCTGCGATTCTGTCTCTGTGAATCTTTTTATGTCTATGTCTCTGTCTCTGCGATTCTGTCTCTGTTTCCGTCTCTGTCTGCGATTCTGTCTCTGTTTCCGTCTCTGTCTCTGCGAATCTTTTTATGTCTTGTCTCTGTCTCTGCGATTCTGTCTGTTTCCGTCTCTGTCTCTGCGAATCTTTTTATGTCTATGTCTCTGTCTCTGCGAATCTGTCTGTTTCCGTCTCTGTCTCTGCGAATCTGTCTCTGTTTCCGTCTCTGTCTCTGCGATTCTGTCTGTTTCCGTCTCTGTCTCTGCGAATCTGTCTCTGTTTCCGTCTCTGTCTCTGCGAATCTTTTTATGTCTGTGTCTCTGTCTCTGCGAATCTGTCTCTGTTTCCGTCTCTGTCTCTGCGAATCTGTCTGTTTCCGTCTCTGTCTCTGCGAATCTGTCTGTTTCCGTCTCTGTCTCTGCGAATCTGTCTGTTTCCGTCTCTGTCTCTGCGAATCTGTCTGTTTCCGTCTCTGTCTCTGCGAATCTGTCTGTTTCCGTCTCTGTCTCTGCGAATCTTTTTATGTCTATGTCTCTGTCTCTGCGAATCTGTCTCTCTCCGTTTCTCTGTCCCTGCGAATCTGTCTCTGTCTCTGCGATTTTTTCTCTGTCTCTGTCTCCCTCACTTTTTCTTTCTTTGTCTTGGGCTCCACCCCTTGTTCTCTTCCCCTCTCTCTTGCGCCTCTCCTCTTCCCTTTTCTATTTCCCTTCACTCCTCTTAGGCTCCTCCCCTTTGGCTAAGCCCCTCCCTTCTTTTCCTTAGTCTCCTCCCACTTTCCTTAGGCCCCTCCCACCCACCCCACCGAACTGTTACTGCTTAGTATTATTGCCTTTTTTATCATAAATTTTATCGAATTATTTTATTTTATCTAAAAAAATGGGGAGAGTTTTATGCCGACTTATAATTTTTGAAAGAGTAAAGAATTACTTTTATTTAAAAACAAATAC
>NC_051409.1:5343392-5343813 GCF_015228065.2 Penaeus monodon | reverse complement strand
TTCTAGGAATATGCCTTTCATAGACTGTCCGACATTTGTTTTCTAAGAGAACAATTGCATAAATAATCCCGAAAAAAAATGAATAATGAATTTTTTTTTTCTCTCTCACAAATGGAAACAGATCCAGTCACAGCCAGACTACAATAGATCTTTTGTCTTTCTGTTTCATTCTTTTCTTTATCAGCATTTCTCTTTTTCCTTTTCTTTATCAGCATTTCTCTTTTTCCTTTTCTTTATCATTTCTCTTTTTCCTTTTCTTTATCAGCATTTCTCTTTTTCCTTTTCTTTATCAGCATTTCTCTTTTTCCTTTTCTTTATCAACATTTCTCTTTTTCCTTTTCTTTATTAACATTTCTCTTTTTCCTTTTCTTATCAACATTTCTCTTTTTCTTTTTCTTTTTTCCTTTTTTATTTACTATTA
>NC_051409.1:5343069-5343303 GCF_015228065.2 Penaeus monodon | reverse complement strand
TTCTTTTTTTTTCTTTTTTCATATATCGAGGACGCATGCTTATACAACAAGGCTCAACAATGCACGTGATCCATATTGCAATATCGACCTTGCGTGCGACGTTAGCGTGTTGGCGTAATGGCTCGGGAGGAAAAATAAAGGACTCGGGGGGGATCAAGAAAACAGGTAATGGCTGCAACATTTGCTAATCTTGCAATCGCTGGAGCATGGCCGTGATGAGAGAACCGGTACGAA
>NC_051409.1:5342551-5342720 GCF_015228065.2 Penaeus monodon | reverse complement strand
AAAACAAAAGCCATTTGGTCGGTAAAATTCTTTTCTAAAAATTTTCTACAGATAAACTCCTTTATTTTCTCTCTCGCCGGAGTGCAAAGCTTCCCTGTTGCCCTAATAGGTAAAAAGGTAAATATATATATATTAAAGGTCTTTTTTCGATTAGGTTTTACCCGTGTAG
>NC_051409.1:5342221-5342328 GCF_015228065.2 Penaeus monodon | reverse complement strand
GATTCCTTTATTCTGCTTGTATATTGGAGGGTTTTTTTTATTATTATATTTTTTTCTGTTCTCTATATCAGCCATTATTCTTCAATCTTTCTAAGTACCTTCCTATT
>NC_051409.1:5341979-5342131 GCF_015228065.2 Penaeus monodon | reverse complement strand
TGGAGAAGCAAGGGAGGGAAAGAAAGGTCGCAATCAAAGAGCCTCCGACCTTCCCCATCGGGCGCCTCGGGGCAATAAAGCGACCTTGGCGAGGCGCGAGTGCCCCCCCTCCCCCCCTCCCTATCACGTGACCATATCACGGCCATTCTCGA
>NC_051409.1:5341044-5341402 GCF_015228065.2 Penaeus monodon | reverse complement strand
AATCACGTTGTCCTTCGCGTGGAAAAATATGCAATATTCCGGAGCGTTGCGAACGGCAGACACAACGGCCCCGACTGCTCTCTCCGCTTATTCGCACATCCGAACATCCGCCTATTCGCACAACCGAACGACGAAGCAGCTCTCGCATGATTCGAAACCGGCGGGGCTTCGTTGTAACGGAAGGCAACTGCGCTTCCAGCTTGTCATTTGTTGAATGTGCTTCCAACGGGCGTAAAGCGTTTCCTTGTTCTCTCCTCTGTTCACTTCTCCGGTCCTTCCGTGTTTTTATTTTCTTATTTTTCTGATTATTTTTATATATTTTTTTTATTTATTATTTTATCTATATATTTTTGGGGGG
>NC_051409.1:5340720-5340791 GCF_015228065.2 Penaeus monodon | reverse complement strand
TAATTCCACTTTTTCCAGCCTATTACTTATTCCTCTAATACATTCATCCATTCACATTTCGCCGTTTTTAG
>NC_051409.1:5340556-5340685 GCF_015228065.2 Penaeus monodon | reverse complement strand
CACATAAAGAACTTATTTCCGCCTATGTTAAAAAAAAAAATTCTGGACCGAAAAATTTGGCGTTTTCTTTCACCTCCGATGAAGCAATACTCAAGGGGAATCTTGGGTAAACTTAATGTTTTTCCTGTC
>NC_051409.1:5340198-5340302 GCF_015228065.2 Penaeus monodon | reverse complement strand
AACAAGCTCAGCTCCATTCAGCTGCAAAGCCTCAGCCATTTTGTGTGTTTGCGGTAAAGTGTGTACAAACAACCTTGCTTAAGATTATGAATGGGTGAGGGGAA
>NC_051409.1:5339919-5340042 GCF_015228065.2 Penaeus monodon | reverse complement strand
TAAGTTTAAGGTCTTAAGGAAAAATGAAGTTTCTTTGAAGATACTTTTTCCCCTTTTTTGTTGTTCCAAAAGGCTTGTTTGTCTCTATAGAGTAGAGTTATTTCATGTTCCGAAATTGAATGC
>NC_051409.1:5339702-5339800 GCF_015228065.2 Penaeus monodon | reverse complement strand
GTGATAGATATTGACATAGTGACTCAACATACACACTGAAACGGTATAAAGACTGCTGTATTTAACTCATCTCCCTGTATTTGACTTAATGTACAAAG
>NC_051409.1:5339372-5339446 GCF_015228065.2 Penaeus monodon | reverse complement strand
GACAATTTAGTCTTGCTTGATTTGTAGAAAAATGAAAAAATATTGGTTCTGCAAGGGCACAATAACACGTTTGG
>NC_051409.1:5338785-5338928 GCF_015228065.2 Penaeus monodon | reverse complement strand
TACGAAACCCCTGACATCAAGGTAAATGGAGGAAGCCACACAGCTGCCCGCGCGTTCGCCTAAGCCCCTGTGACGTCACACTTCGCCATCCAGAGTGAGGCCTGAAATCTAACTCGCCATTATCTTCTATTATGCACTAGATC
>NC_051409.1:5338341-5338520 GCF_015228065.2 Penaeus monodon | reverse complement strand
TATGAATCTGATTAACATTTCTGTGGCTTCAAAATGGACGCAAATAAACATTTTGTTGTCATAATGAAAGTACACATTTGGCAACAGCAAAAATAAAAATAACCTTTTTTCTATTAAACATCAAAATGATTTCCAAATCATCATGCATGTTGATAAGCCTGATGGCATTCTGTGTCAGC
>NC_051409.1:5337400-5337651 GCF_015228065.2 Penaeus monodon | reverse complement strand
TATCACCAATGACAGCAACACGAAACACGAGCCATGATAACCGACCGTCAAAACCCGGCTCCACCTCACCTGTCAATAAGGTCTAAATTACCGGTGTGGTTTACCTTTTATCCGTCGCTTTTAATTCCGGATCGAGAAAACCTGCCTTTGTTAGGCCGCCTGGTCAGATTATGGACGTTCTTGTGGGGATTCTAATCTACAGCCTCTTGTCTACTTGTCTACTCGCTTCCCCAGCCGTGGTTTACGTTCTA
>NC_051409.1:5336949-5337078 GCF_015228065.2 Penaeus monodon | reverse complement strand
AAAAACAGGTCCGCCCACGTTTTCCCTTGCGACTGCCGTTCCTGGTTCCATCTTCTCATCAGTTCACCACTTTTGCCTCTTCATCTTTCCTTTTTTATGTCGGTTGGTCGGTCGAGCAGGTCTTTCCGT
>NC_051409.1:5335968-5336047 GCF_015228065.2 Penaeus monodon | reverse complement strand
GCGACTGATAAGGGAGTTTTTATCATGCCGCTATTACGTTTTCTTTTGATCGAATGTTTCACGTTTGTGTGATTCCCGT
>NC_051409.1:5335705-5335863 GCF_015228065.2 Penaeus monodon | reverse complement strand
CATCTTGTGTGTATATGATCTGTTTGTTGTGTGATGATATTCTATTTACATTTATAAAGGAAACTTTCTTTCCAAGGAAGTAAACATTCCAATTAACCGCGAAGGAGAAAGAAATAATGATCCCAAAAACGACCTCGCCTCCGACATTCTTTACAGCC
>NC_051409.1:5334259-5335652 GCF_015228065.2 Penaeus monodon | reverse complement strand
GGCAGCCTTCGCCTCCTGTACTCCGAGGGCAAAGTTTCTTAACTTTTCCAACTTTCGTGACGTGCATAAGTCAAGCATCTTAAGGCGGGAGGTTTTTTAAAAAGTTTGGGGTTTATATGGCCAGGCCGAGCGGGGAGAAGTCTGCGCGGGACGTGTATTATCGCGGACTGAAAGAGAGACAACTTTTGGGCGGTTTATCGGCTATGAGTCGCGTTACTTCTCCGTCTTCTTGCAAATGGCGGCATGTGATTGGCTGGATAGAGAAACGCGGAGGAATATGATTGGCGGATGCTGTTTGTTGTTCCGGGGTGGAGTCCTATGATTGGCGGATGCTGGTTGTTATTTCGGGGTGGAGTCATATGATTGGCGGATAGTTTTTGTTGCTTCGGGGTGGAGCAACCTGATTGGCTGGCTTTCTGACGTCACTAGGGGGTAACGGAGGCAAAATATCCAAACGTGATTGATCTAAAAACTTTTATAAAGGGATAGGACTGAGTAATGTTAATTTATGTAATTAACTATAAAGGGAAAAAAGCAAAACATTCCTATGCCATTTGTCAAAAATTATCATATGAAGCCTGGACAGCCTGGTTACTAAGGAACTTTCTTGCTATGTAATTGGTAATACAGTACTATATTTATAAAATAAAATTGGACTTAGAAAATAATTTTCGAATGCGATGATTCCGAATCAAAATAAATAAATAGTTGAAAAGCGTGAATAAATGCAAGTTGCTGATGTAGAATTGACTTTGGAAATCTCGGATTTTGGAAATATTGTCGTAGAAAATAATGATAAAATGAAAAGAGGCAGATGAAAAAATAATCTTCAAGGCCTGTGGTCGAAATGAAGCGGGATATGATTGGCTAAAGAGAATATAAAAGTAAAATAAAAATCTCGCACGTGATTGGCCAGGCAGACACTAAGGAAGGATATGATTGGCCAATGTGAAAAACGTAAAATGAGACAAAAAAATTAAATATCGCATGTGATTGGTCAGGCAGACACCACGGAAGGATATGATTGGCTAACGTGAAAAAAACTAAAATGGAAATCTCGTACGTGATTGGCCAGACAGATAACACGAAAGAATATAATAGGCTAAAACAAATTACGTCATCATCTAGCAGGAGACGACTTCTGACGTCACTAAAGACAAAAGAAAATCGACTTTTAACTGAACAAAGCAAAATGAACTAAATATAAAGGTCGATAATCAAACAAGCAAGCAAAGATAATGCGTCGAATATTAGTGATTTTTTTTTTCGCCATAACGAGAGCAAGCAAGTAATGACCGGTGATATTGGTTTACATCAGGTGCAATGAGAGAAGACATTGGTTTTGCAACGAGCTAGGAAACGTAAAATGATTTTGACGGAGCTAGTCGGTAAT
>NC_051409.1:5333821-5333971 GCF_015228065.2 Penaeus monodon | reverse complement strand
GTTGTACAGTGCCTCGTCTGATGTAGTTTCCCTCGTTTCGGTGCTATCTTTTGGCTGTTTATTGCTTGATCGGTGTTCGAGCTGAGTTTCATGATGTCAAAATTACGTGTAATGGATTTTTGTGTTTGTGTGTGTGAGTTTATAATTGTG
>NC_051409.1:5333172-5333381 GCF_015228065.2 Penaeus monodon | reverse complement strand
GTACGACGGAAGCTAATTAGCTGAAACTATGGATAATAAACTACCTAATTAGTGCAGCTTTGACCATTAAACTACCTTGTTAGTGAAGTTTTCGGACTGAGCCATCTGATTATACCCTGAAGAACAAAAACTTCTTTTTTTTGAAGTCAAGTTCGAAGGATTTTACTAAATATTTTACTAAATCTTTGTTTATGGTTCTGTAAATAAAA
>NC_051409.1:5332879-5333091 GCF_015228065.2 Penaeus monodon | reverse complement strand
CCTGGATTTTTTTTTTTTTGGAAATATAATGCGATATACAGTTTGCATGATAAATAACTTTCTTAACATTTGTATAGGTATATTGTGCTTAAGATTTTTCTTTAATATATGTTCGAGAAAAGTAAAACAAAAAAATACGATCTTCAGATATAAGATACAGACTTCTTATTCAAAAATTTACATTTCAAAAGCCAAAGCCATCTTTTGTACTT
>NC_051409.1:5332570-5332753 GCF_015228065.2 Penaeus monodon | reverse complement strand
CCCAAATTAGCAAATAAGGAAACGAAAACGGCGATAATTGACGCATTTTCCGCCAGGCGCGAGTCCTCTGTTTCGTCGGCGTTTCCCGCTAATCGAAACGAACGAAGGTCGCAGGAATCATCGATTACCGATAAGGTGCGTAGCGCGGACGGGGATCGTAACCCACGCCTTTCTGGTGTTGCT
>NC_051409.1:5331532-5331629 GCF_015228065.2 Penaeus monodon | reverse complement strand
CACTAAAGTCTAAGTACTTTCCCCTCTCCGTTGAGCAAATATTGCGATGTGTCTCTCGTGAGACGAGAAGGAAATACGGGAGATGGAGAAGAAATAT
>NC_051409.1:5330965-5331183 GCF_015228065.2 Penaeus monodon | reverse complement strand
CTCACCCCTGTAATTCCCAACCAAGCCCCGCCCCTATCTCCTCGAAAAACCACGCCCCCTTCTCAGCCCCAACCCTTAATGTAAAAAAAAAATTCTCGAGACCGAATTGACATTTTCGCGCATGAGAATGTCAATTGCTTTCAATATTGCAACCGATATTTTAGACGTTAAAGTTCTCTTTAACGAAAGACTTGGGTGACTTGTGAAGTGAATTTCTC
>NC_051409.1:5330445-5330831 GCF_015228065.2 Penaeus monodon | reverse complement strand
TCTCTCACTCACTCTTCTCTCTTCTTCATCTCTTCTCTCCTCTTCTCTCGTTTCTCTTCTCTTCTCTCGTTTCTCTTCTATCTTCTCATCTCTCTCTCCTTTTCTCTTCACTCCTCTTCTCTCAATTCCATCTTTCTCCATCTCTCACCTCCTCCCCCTTCTTCATTTCCCTAAACACGAAATCAGGAATATTATTTTTCCTTTAAATCTCAGTTATTGCTCCAGAGAATAAGTTACTTTGCCTTTGAAGTTCCACGAGACATGTCAGTTAAAGTTATTTGAAATGTCTCCCCGTGCAAGTGGCAGCCGGGGATGTTGCAAACGATGTGCAGGTTTAAACGCGTGTGCATACTGGCGAATACGTGCATGTTTTTTTTTATACGATT
>NC_051409.1:5330168-5330248 GCF_015228065.2 Penaeus monodon | reverse complement strand
AGAGTTAGGATTGTTAACGTTTGATAACTTTCCTGTTTGCAATGATATTGATTTGATTACTGTTTGATTTAGTTACTATT
>NC_051409.1:5329684-5329845 GCF_015228065.2 Penaeus monodon | reverse complement strand
CCCAACAAACAATCAAAAAACGAAAACAAAAGCACATCCGCATCGGCTCTGAAAATCAGCCCAGAGCCCTGGTTTTAGAACGAGGGCAGAAGGGCTGGACGAAGAAATATACATATGCATTTGGCGTCATTTCCGTGTTCACGCCTCGTCCCGCGATGAAT
>NC_051409.1:5329249-5329338 GCF_015228065.2 Penaeus monodon | reverse complement strand
TCTAAGATCTAATCGCGGCGCGCGAGGAGCCAGCGAACGCCAGCGTCAGATCGATCTCTTCGTCATCTCCCAAGGCCGGATGCTGATGG
>NC_051409.1:5328012-5328154 GCF_015228065.2 Penaeus monodon | reverse complement strand
ACCCCCCCCCTCCCCACCTCCCTGGTCAGCCAGAGGATCAATTTTATTCATTTTGCAAGAGGACTTTCAACGACGTCTGGCAGGCCGGGGATCGATTAACATTTCGCCTCCGAAATCTCACTAGTTCGGTCTGGCGATCTGG
>NC_051409.1:5327714-5327841 GCF_015228065.2 Penaeus monodon | reverse complement strand
ACATATATATATATAAGACTCCTCTTTCATTTTTTTCCTCTTCCTTCGTCCTTCAGGAATTCGTCCCAGTCGCTGAGAACGACAGAAGGAGGGAAGTGAAGGAGAAAGATAATCCCAGAAGATATCA
>NC_051409.1:5327449-5327516 GCF_015228065.2 Penaeus monodon | reverse complement strand
TTAACTGTACTTCTTGATAATGAATTTCTCGCCTGATCCTTTTTCAGTTCGAAATCGTCTTTATTCT
>NC_051409.1:5326693-5327387 GCF_015228065.2 Penaeus monodon | reverse complement strand
TTCACCCATGTCATATTTGATATTCATGTCAAAATGAATTAAGCTCAGACAATTATGCCAATATATACCCATTACTCTTGACATGAAGGGAAATAATTGAATTTATCACTCCACGCAGCAAACAAAAATTATGATATGATGTAAAACTAACTTTCTTTTTTTATATAAATGGGTTAATGAAAAGAAGAGCTAAATGCGTTTAGATACTTTGATCGATAGGCAATCAAAACGGACCGTAGTGGAGATCCAGGTTGTTAAAGTAGCTATGGGAAATGGGATCGTCCTGTACCGTACTTCCCGTCGTGTGTCTCAAAAACGGTAAAAATGTCACCAAGTATTAATAATCAATAAAAACTCACAGATCTAAACGGTATAGAATATATATCATGTATTTTTTTTAAAATATGAACTGTGACATTCTAATAATAGACATCAAATTAATTCAAACCGGGTTATTGCGAATACAGAACAACAGGTGATCAGATCCCACATCACCAAAGCAATGTATTATATATTAGCAATACCACGAATATAAAATGTTTGAATAAATCATCCCAAAGGTAAAATACATCATTAACTTTAAGTGTGAAAATACTAGTGAACAAATGCTTTTTGGAAATGCGTGTAATCCTGTGTCATTTCGTAATTAAAGTTGAACTGTAGATGCGAATCTATTGCTCTTTACTTTTGTACT
>NC_051409.1:5326566-5326646 GCF_015228065.2 Penaeus monodon | reverse complement strand
CACAAGTTAAGAGGAAAACAGAACATAATTACGAGCAGTTAGTAAGAGGGAGGTGGGGGGGAGGCAGACCCATACACCCT
>NC_051409.1:5326231-5326360 GCF_015228065.2 Penaeus monodon | reverse complement strand
AGACTTTGCCCGTGTCATGTATTTAATATTAATACCTAATGACTAATGAGTGTGTATTTGCCTAAACCCCGCTATACATACACTGAAATACTTACCTCAAATTAACAGAAGCGAAAATTTTGATCAAAT
>NC_051409.1:5325848-5326157 GCF_015228065.2 Penaeus monodon | reverse complement strand
CTTATTTGCGTATTACGATTGTCAGCATCCGTATCTGAATCTAATTAAGAATATCACCGAAATTTAGATCATGCAAATGTAATTAAAATACAGCACAGGCTATGTCTTGCGGGAGTTGCAATTATACATATATTATCATAATTCTATTAAGAGGTTATTCCCAAGGGGATAATTGTAACGTATTGTTGAGAGAGAAGATTTGAATACATGCACTGTGTTTAGATTTTTATGTATTTCTTTTATTTTTTTTGTCAGGAAAAAATGTTTAAAAAGCTAAATGATGGATTGGTTTAAGGAGTATGCCCGCGG
>NC_051409.1:5325284-5325355 GCF_015228065.2 Penaeus monodon | reverse complement strand
CCAGAGGCTGAGTGAGTCCAATATGACGCGCGGAAAATGACTCGAACTCAAATCGAGAAGCAAAAAGTCTT
>NC_051409.1:5324837-5324988 GCF_015228065.2 Penaeus monodon | reverse complement strand
ATTACACAGCGCAATGCATCGCGTCCAAATAGCTGAATTATGCCCCAACCTCCGGCGCCATTAATTGCGAAATTACGGCACTAATGATCTCCTTCGTTTCCATCATCCTAATCTTGGGCATCGCAGTCGTCGTCGCTAAATTTTGAATTAC
>NC_051409.1:5324182-5324272 GCF_015228065.2 Penaeus monodon | reverse complement strand
TAATGATGGGGACGGCACAAATATATTTACAAACAGATTCACACACTCAGCCCCACAAAATGCAAACCTCCACGGACAACCCTACAACTC
>NC_051409.1:5323708-5323901 GCF_015228065.2 Penaeus monodon | reverse complement strand
TCCGCACAAACGCATAATTCCACAAAAAAGAATCCGCAGTATTCTCAATTGCAAACAACACAGCTGAAAATGAACCTATGTTAAATTCTGGCCCATTGCAAGCTCTCTCTATTGCAAGCTCTCTCTATTGCAAGCTCTCTATTCCGGGCCAGAAGCGGGAACATCATTATCAGCCGGTCTGTGCAAGGGTATA
>NC_051409.1:5322629-5322907 GCF_015228065.2 Penaeus monodon | reverse complement strand
CTCTGTAAATACCACGATTTTTTAATAATTGATATGAATACACAAACAAACAAAACGAAGACCAGAGAGAGATAAAAATAACTAATTATTCATGCAACAACTCAGGATGACTCGTTATGCTTGCAAGAGACCCGATTTTGCAAGCAGTAAACCTCTTCCGATTGCTTTGAGCAAGTTGCACAAAATCTACGGGCTGTTTTCGCCGCGTTTGGAAACTATTGAGAAATTCACTACAGGGAAAGCCTGGGTTTAATGACCCTCTTATTTCTGTCCTTATG
>NC_051409.1:5322132-5322215 GCF_015228065.2 Penaeus monodon | reverse complement strand
TCCTCTCTCCCTGTGTTTCTTGTGTTTGCATTGTCCTTAAACAGATTTACAAACACAAACAAAAAAAACATTCATCTCGAGTC
>NC_051409.1:5321615-5321746 GCF_015228065.2 Penaeus monodon | reverse complement strand
CAGTCTAATCTAAACAAACCGAAAATCCAAAAGAGAAATAAATATATATGCAAATCAACAATATCACATAATTTGAAGAAGAAAAAAAAAGACATCGACGCATAGAAAACGGCAGAGCACAAAATTCCCCT
>NC_051409.1:5321479-5321575 GCF_015228065.2 Penaeus monodon | reverse complement strand
CAATATCAATAGTATAATCTAAACAAGCGAAAATCCACAAGAGGAAAAAAATGCAAAAAAGAAAATATATCACAAACCCCACTATCACATATTCTG
>NC_051409.1:5321283-5321390 GCF_015228065.2 Penaeus monodon | reverse complement strand
GACAATCGCCGCATAGAAAACGGCATCGAGAAACGTGTCCTTCTGAAAATACGATCTGTTAGAGTTTCGCATTTGGAGGAATATTATCGGTCGGAGGAATTTGCCTT
>NC_051409.1:5320597-5320702 GCF_015228065.2 Penaeus monodon | reverse complement strand
CGTATAGACTTTTTTCCTCTCCTTAAGTCAATTTCTCTTTCAACTTTGCAACAGAATGCAAGCGCAAATTTGCAACTCAAACCTTTGCTTTTCGTGTGTGGAATT
>NC_051409.1:5319686-5319990 GCF_015228065.2 Penaeus monodon | reverse complement strand
CCTCCTACCAGCTTTCTCCCAAATTAGAGTAAGATAAAAAGCAGATACGAGATGATAGTGTTGTCCGTTTCTCCTCCTCTCCCCTCTTCTTTCCTTTACTTCTCTCTCTTTTCCTCTCTCTTATCTTTTCTTCTCCACTTTCCTCCTTTTTCTCTCTTCTTCTCTTTTCTTCTTTTTTCTTCTTTCTTATTCTCCTCCCCTCTTCTCCACTTCTCTCTCTTCTTCTCCCATCTCTATTCTTCTCCCTTCTCTCTTCTTCTCTCCTCTTCTCCCTTCTTTTCTCCTCTTCGTTCTTCTCGCCTCT
>NC_051409.1:5318774-5319531 GCF_015228065.2 Penaeus monodon | reverse complement strand
CCCTTCAACCAGACACCCTTCAACCAGACACACAGACAGACACCCTTCAACCAGACACCCTTCAACCAGACACACAGACAGACACTCTTCAACCAGACACCCTTCAACCAGACACCCTTCAACCAGACACCCTTCAACCAGACACCCTTCAACCAGACACCCTTCAACCAGACACTCTTCAACCAGACACACAGACAGACACCCTTCAACCAGACACCCTTCAACCAGACACCCTTCAACCAGACACCCTTCAACCAGACACCCTTCAACCAGACACACAGACAGACACCCTTCAACCAGACACCCTTCAACCAGACACACAACCAGACACCCTTCAACCAGACACCCTTCAGCCAGACACCCTTCAACCAGACACCCTTCAACCAGACACCCTTCAACCAGACACCCTTCAACCAGACACACAACCAGACACCCTTCAACCAGACACCCTTCAACCAGACACACAGCCAGACACCCTTCAACCAGACACCCTTCAACCAAACACACAGCCAGACACCCTTCAACCAGACACCCTTCAACCAGACACACAGCCACACAGCCGCGCCATCACCCTGTGCGAAATCGAGCCGACAAAATGCTTTATAAAAAGGTTTTCCTCGCGCTTCAACTTTCACTATAAATTCGGCAAACAATCTAGCATTCGCACACTCTGTTACATGATATCAACATTCTTTCATTATTTTCTTGCAAACTCTTTCAAATTCTTTTACTTTTTCTATCGGGAAATTTTAAAGCG
>NC_051409.1:5317593-5317703 GCF_015228065.2 Penaeus monodon | reverse complement strand
CGGTCCTCCTGTCCGCTTTTATGCGATACGTGTTCCTGACCAGAACGATCGCCCTCCTCGATTGAATTTCCTCGTTGATTCTCGCTGTAATAATGAAGTTCGAGGGAACG
>NC_051409.1:5317022-5317190 GCF_015228065.2 Penaeus monodon | reverse complement strand
TAAACACTTTCATACACAAAACACCTAAAATGAAAATATTCCAAGAACTTGAACACCCAATCTAAATATAAACACACAACAGCATTAATATAATTTGTTTCGTGAAATTAAAGTGAACAGATTGAATGTCTGCATATAATCATGGAGTGAATGGCATACTGCAAGACC
>NC_051409.1:5316614-5316752 GCF_015228065.2 Penaeus monodon | reverse complement strand
TAGCCTCGCTGCCAATAGGACGAAATCTATGCAAATTGTAGTTGTTTGTGAACATTGGTTTCGAAATCATTATGAACAGGACGATGTAATCCGGTTCTGATTAAACGGAAATGCAAGAGAAGTGTGAGCGAAGATGAG
>NC_051409.1:5316379-5316476 GCF_015228065.2 Penaeus monodon | reverse complement strand
AAGACAGACAGGCAAACACACGCAAGATAACTGATATAACTCGAGAAAACGTATCAACTACCGATATAAAACGAATAAAAACGAAATAAAATGAAAA
>NC_051409.1:5316045-5316335 GCF_015228065.2 Penaeus monodon | reverse complement strand
CCAAAATGAACTTTATGAAAAACGAGATGAAAAAAACAACGAAAAATAATAGATCTAATGATTTGAAAACGAGATACGATAATAAGATACGAGATTAAATTATCAAACATAATTATAAAATAAATAAATAAATAAATAAAATTTGAATCAATAAAGAATCAAATGAAATGGAACGAAAAATATGATGAAATAATTTGAAACACTGAAATGATAAAAATATATATATTACAAAAACTGACATGAAATTAATCTTTGAAAAACGAAAAACAAGATAAACTGAGATAGAAAAA
>NC_051409.1:5315546-5315646 GCF_015228065.2 Penaeus monodon | reverse complement strand
AGTTCTTGCTCTCTCGCTCTTGTGCGTCTTTATCCATTTTCTGGTCTCATTCTCTTCGCTGAGGCCTCGTCTCTTGTTTGCATCCGTTTCTTGGGTTTGG
>NC_051409.1:5315271-5315346 GCF_015228065.2 Penaeus monodon | reverse complement strand
GCCTGTTTCTCGCTCCTTTTCCCATGTCTTCAAAAGACTTCAAATTCAAAACGTCTTCCGCCCTTTTAGATCTAT
>NC_051409.1:5314889-5314966 GCF_015228065.2 Penaeus monodon | reverse complement strand
AAAAGAGAAAGAAGACACAGCGCACTCGATAAGAATTCCCCGCTCGACATCCCCTTCCTGCGCTGTATTGATCTAGC
>NC_051409.1:5313247-5314202 GCF_015228065.2 Penaeus monodon | reverse complement strand
TTGCCAAGCGTCTCCCGCCGCTACAACTCGCGGTGTGTGGTGCCTGTAATGACTGCCGTCCGGAGCAAGCCGCGTTTGTACCGCCGGTCCCCGTTCGCTCCCTCAATTTAATCAGTCTTAAGTAATCTCCCTGCACCTGAGACAATTAAGCCGCAATTAATACCCGATGATTTTCTTTTTCTTTAAGTCAACCCCCCCTTTTTTTAATTCTTGTTATCCTTCTTGATTGTTCGTTATTCTGTCTTCCTTATCGCCCTGTTTTCTCCTTCTCTCTTCGCCGTATATCATAATCACGCATCACTTCACCCATAATAAATTCGAAAACAACTTCTTTCATTATGATCCGAGAAAAACGTACTCATTAAGTTCATTAACAGCAAAATGCTCGTCTATCTATAAGGAAGTTTTTGTCAAAGGCGGGCACTGCGTGGTTCGTTCGCCTAGCGAGGTATCCGGATTCACGCGGATTCGTCTTCCCCGTTCGCTTAAGGAAGAAATCCGGATTCACGTGGATTCGTCTCCCCTGTTCGTCTGAGGAAAAGAATTCGAATCCACGCGGATTCGTCTCCACCGTTCGCTTAAGGGAAAAAAAAATCCGGATTCACCAGACACCCCACCCCCCTCTCCCTCTGTAGGACTCCTCCGTTGGTCTAACGAAGAAATCCGTATTCACCCGGATTCGTCTCCCCGTTCGGCCAGTGACATTCGGATTCACGCGGATTCGTCCGGCGCCACAATGCAGCGGAGAGGATGAGTGTATTACATCAAAGGGACTTCTGGAACACTGTCTCCATCTCCCACCCCCCTCCCTCTCCCCTCCCTTTCCCTCCCCTACCCTTCTTTTACCCTTCTCCCTCCCCCTCTCCTACCCTTCTTTTACCCTTCTCCCTCCCCCTCTCCTACCTTTCTCTCTTCCCCTCTTCTTCCCCTTTTACTCACCCTTCTCTCCTCGTTC
>NC_051409.1:5313074-5313217 GCF_015228065.2 Penaeus monodon | reverse complement strand
CACAACGGCAAACAGAAGCGCATGGCTACTGTTTACTTTTTCTAATATTTTGGGAATCTAATTAGGTCACGAATCCCTCTCGATTCAAGACGCGATGCAAATGAAATCGCGTTTATCTTTTATTTCGGTCCTTCTGGTCTGTC
>NC_051409.1:5312944-5313037 GCF_015228065.2 Penaeus monodon | reverse complement strand
CTCTCCACACCCTCCCCCCCCTCCCCCAAAGAACAAGGAGGGGAGCGAGGGAAGCGTTTTTTGCAATAATTGCTGTTCGGTGACGGGGTTCTT
>NC_051409.1:5312597-5312722 GCF_015228065.2 Penaeus monodon | reverse complement strand
TAGATCTTTAGTAAATTTAAATGTTCACATGATTCGCACAAAACAGAGGAGAAGAGTGAATCGGAGAACAGAAGATAAAATAAAAGACGTGGAAGGCGACAACAAAATGGAAAATGGGAGAAAAG
>NC_051409.1:5310948-5311194 GCF_015228065.2 Penaeus monodon | reverse complement strand
AAAAAAAAATAAAAAGAATAAACAAATTACTCTACCTCCCGCCCACCACGCCCACACTCACCTGTGACAGCCCACACGAGCAGGACTTTCAGGGCCCAGAGAACGCCCATGCTGACGTTGGTGCGATGTTGGAGCAGATCACGCGGAGGTGCGACGCAAATTGCTGATCATAATCTTTATCGAATGCACTCGCTTTAATATGTGTGTAAATATATTTTTCTCTGTTTTTTTTCTGCAGATTTCTCT
>NC_051409.1:5310471-5310897 GCF_015228065.2 Penaeus monodon | reverse complement strand
ATGGATTTCGTACACGGTTCAGAATATGGAGGGGATATATATTTTTTTTTAGATTTTTTTTTTCTATAATCTATCTGGGTGGTACACTTTATATCTCTTCACTATCACTAGGATGCGTCACTGTACGATTTCGGTCACAATACTCGATGTATACTGTACTACACTGTACACTATGATTCACTACACTGTTATATGTTTTGAATTTCTGTTGCTGTTGCTGTTGTTTTTCCAACAGATCCCTGAGCCTCAGCTATTGTTTTATTCACAATATGAGGATTCTTATCAACTTTTTCTTCACCTCCCCCCACCACCTAACTTCCCTCTCGCCTCACCAATGAGGTTTCAATGAGGAGTTTAGTCTCGCCTCACGCGTTCGACGAGGAGAGGGATGCGAAGCAAGGGCTCCCGCAAGATCCTCACATGCCA
>NC_051409.1:5310322-5310412 GCF_015228065.2 Penaeus monodon | reverse complement strand
CGCGTGGTGTTATGGGGTGTTGGGTGGAGCCTCACGCAGGTCCGTGTGCGTCGTCCTGCGCTGCTCCAGACAGACTGCCGACTGGGCTGT
>NC_051409.1:5308784-5309442 GCF_015228065.2 Penaeus monodon | reverse complement strand
GTATCATCAATTGACTTTTAGTTAATACTTTTAGAAAGAGAAAAAAAATCTATTCCATTTCATTCGTTTAAAAAATAATAATGATAATAATTCCGACCATGTTTTCGTGGCGTTGATGACGTCACTATCGTACGTGGGTTTTGGCCATCATCACCCCCACTTTGCGGTTCTCCTCCACCCCCTTCCTCCCCCCCTTCCCCCTTCCTCCCTTCTCTTCCCCCTTCCTCCCCTCTCTTCCCCTTTCCTCCCCTCTCTTCCCCCCTCCTCCCTTCTCTCCCCCCTCTTCCCCTCTATCCCCACCCTCCTACAACTCCTACCTTCCCTTCTCATCCCCAACTCACCCCTTCCCTCCTTCTAGTTACCCCTCTCACTCCCCCCCCCTCCCATTCCCAACATCCCCTCCCACCCCTTTACTCCCCCCTCCTCCCCTCAATCCCCCATCCCTCCTCCCCTCACCCCTCCTACCCCCACCCCCACGTCACCCCTCTCTCCCCCCACCCCTCCTACCCCCCTTCACCCCTCCTCACTCCCCCTCCTCCCCTCACCCCTCCTACCCCCACCCCCCCTCACCCCCTCCGCATGCTTCCGGTCGAGCTTTCCACATGGCAATGCCGCTAATAACATCATTTCCTCTTCGCCAAAAAATGTTCATAGATGG
>NC_051409.1:5307625-5308547 GCF_015228065.2 Penaeus monodon | reverse complement strand
ATTAACAACAACACCTTGAGGGGAACTCTTACCCCCTCCCCCCTTCCCCTCCCTCCCTCCCTCTCTTTCCCCCCTTCCCCTCCCTCCCCCCCCTTCCCTCCCTCCCTCTCTTTCCCCCCTTCCCCTCCCTCCCTCCCTCCCTCCCCCCTCCCCCTCTCTTTCCCTCCTTCCATTTATGTCTGGTCTTTATCATATTTTCTCTTCTCTTCCATCTTCTTGTCGTTCGTTTTTTTGTTTTTTTTTTGCCTCTTTCATCTTCTCTTTCTGTCTTTTTTTTCTGTTTTCAGTTTATTCTTTATTTCCCTTTCGTTATCTTTCTCTTCTCCTCCCTCCTTCCTTTTTTTCCATTTGTCTTCCTCCTTCCTTTTCTCTCTGTTTTCCCTTCTCTTAATTTTCTTACTCTTTCCCACTTTTATCTGCCTTTTTCTCCTATTCCTTATTTTCCTATCTTACATGTCTCCCTTTCCTTTTCCTTCCTTTCTTTTCATCCCTTCCTTTCCCATTCCCCTTTCCTTCTTCTCCTTCACTTCTCTTTCCCTCTCTCCTGTTTGTCCCTTCCCCCTTCGTCCCTTCTTCTTTCTCCATTCCTCTCTTCCTCCCCCTTTCTCTCTCCCTCCTCTTGCTCCTTCCTTTCTTCCTTTCCCTTCCCTTCCCTCTTCCCACCTCCCCCTCCCCCTTGTTGCCCCTCCCCCCCTCCCTTCCCAGAAGCCAATGAAATGTGACCTTTAAAAAGAGTCTCCACCTCCTTCGCGCCGGGGGAGCCAATTACAACCTTGGGACGCCCCCTTTTGCGGGACTCGAAGACACTTAAGTTTATTGATTGGTCAGATGATGTCAGCAGGCTCCGCCCCCCCCCTCGTCTCATCCTCACCTCTACTCCTAATTTCCACATTAAAAAAAAAAAATGGTCTGTATATCCATC
>NC_051409.1:5307465-5307564 GCF_015228065.2 Penaeus monodon | reverse complement strand
ATCCGTGTCCATTCTTTCTTATGGTCTCTTTCTCTATTCCACCCTTTACTGTCTATCCTTCTCGTAATTGTCATATTATCGACTGGTCTTTCCGATCAT
>NC_051409.1:5307310-5307439 GCF_015228065.2 Penaeus monodon | reverse complement strand
GTTATAAAACGAGATTAACTGCACAGCACCAGAGAAAATAAAACCCCGCCTTTCGATTTTCAATCTTTATCAGAATTACATATAATGCTGATAATCGTAATTAACATACTATCGACTGGTCTATCCGAA
>NC_051409.1:5307090-5307270 GCF_015228065.2 Penaeus monodon | reverse complement strand
GTTATAAAACGAGATTAACTGCACAGCACCAGAAAAATAAACCCCGCCTTTTCGATTTCAACCTTCATCAGAATTACATGTAATGCTCATAACGTGACAGCAAACGGCATCAGTTAGATCTTTTGCTTTGTGAAATTATTCCTCGTCATTTACATAATGTCTGCATCTTTTCAGTTCTCT
>NC_051409.1:5306990-5307061 GCF_015228065.2 Penaeus monodon | reverse complement strand
CAATAATGTTTGCTTTATGGAAAGCTATTATTAACTTCAACCAAACGAAGGGGGTAATGCTAAAAGGCCGA
>NC_051409.1:5306568-5306897 GCF_015228065.2 Penaeus monodon | reverse complement strand
GGATAATTGGGCGATTTGCTGTCACCCGGATTATGCAAAAAGTCACCGACGGATCGTGATGAAAATTTGTGTGTGGGTTGCCTATGACTCAAGAACCAGTTAATGATATGGATTAGCCTATTGCTGAGGTAGAGAAAGGGTATATGTGCGGGGTTTTGCGGGGGTAGATTAAACTAGATACAGGTAGATTAGGGAGAGATTTTAGCGTAAGGGAGATCAGATATATTAGGAATAACTGTGGTAAATGTTAACAAAATTGTTAGCATGACTTACTCCGTCGATCTAGCTTTGTTTCCGAATAAATTACCATTGTGGTAGTTAAATGAATG
>NC_051409.1:5306383-5306536 GCF_015228065.2 Penaeus monodon | reverse complement strand
ATGATAGTGATTAGAGCCCAGCAGAACGAAACGAAGGAGCGACATTAAGCAAAAAATAACACAAAAAAAGAAAAAGAAAAAAGAAACGCAAAAGAAAGGAAAAGAATAAAGAAAACCAAAAGAAGAAAAGATAATCAAAAGAAAAAGCAAAAA
>NC_051409.1:5305970-5306166 GCF_015228065.2 Penaeus monodon | reverse complement strand
CCTGCAAGAATGAGAAGAGAAAAGAAAACCGAAAGCGCAGCTCGGCCACAAAAATGAGGTGACCGACGCGACGCTCCTCGTCTCGTGCATGTTTTATCGCTTACAAAGTTCAGTACTCGGGGAGGTCGGTTCAAGGGCCCGGTTTCCCTTTGAATTCTGGCGCCTCACTTTTGAAGCTTTTCTTAATTTGATTTTT
>NC_051409.1:5305208-5305324 GCF_015228065.2 Penaeus monodon | reverse complement strand
TATTGAGGGAAATATCGACATCTTAAAAAATATAACACTTGCTTTATGAATCTAATTTTCTCTGTCATCGGGGCTTCTAGAACTTTCCGTAAAGCGCTGTGCCCGAGTTAATTCTT
>NC_051409.1:5305115-5305182 GCF_015228065.2 Penaeus monodon | reverse complement strand
TTACTTTGGAAGTCTTCATCCGGGTCTTTTATCTGTTATGATTTTCTTGTTTATCTGCGATGGGGCG
>NC_051409.1:5304268-5304339 GCF_015228065.2 Penaeus monodon | reverse complement strand
CGGATAAATTTGAGACATGATATATTTCGCTATAAAAAAAAATGCAAATACTGCTAAAGTCAAGCAAATGC
>NC_051409.1:5304103-5304229 GCF_015228065.2 Penaeus monodon | reverse complement strand
TTGAACTATAATGAAACCGTACAAGATTAAATCATAAAAGGCAAATAAAATAATAATTGTTGTGTCATGGTTGCTTTCACTGCAATATTTACGATAAAGATATTGTAAAATAATATAATAATAATT
>NC_051409.1:5303092-5304007 GCF_015228065.2 Penaeus monodon | reverse complement strand
GGCTGAATGCGACATTAGGCATTTCTTCAAAAAAAATAATATATAAATAAAAATAAGTTCTATCGTTTTATTTATTCATTTCAAGCACTCTAGCTTTTAATTTTAAGAAATGCACTTAAAAAGTCTCGTTTTACGTTAAAACATTTACGTATTTATTTCCAGCACTCCATCTTATATCTTCAGAAACGAGCTTAAATTGTACCGCTTATGTAAAATTCATATTTTTCCAGGCATTCTTTTTTCACGAGAAATTTATTCAAACTCAATTTCCTCTCCCTCTTCCCTGGCTCCCTCTTCTCCCTCACTTCTCTCTCCCTCTCCCTCTTCTCTCTCCTTCTCCCTCACTTCTCTCTCCCTCTCCCTCTTCTCTCTCCTTCTCCCTCACTTCTCTCTCCCTCTCCCTCTTCTCTCTCCTTCTCCCTCACTTCTCTCTCCTTCTCCCTCACTTCTCTCTCCCTCTCCCCTGTCTCCATCTTCTCCCTCACTTCTCTCTCCCTCTCCCTCTTCTCTCTCCTTCTCCCTCACTTCTCTCTCCTTCTCCCTCACTTCTCTCTCCCTCTCCCTCTTCTCTCTCCTTCTCTCTTCTCTTTCTCTCCCTTTTCTCCTTTCTCCCTCACTTCTCTCTCCTTCTCCCGCACTTCTTTCTCTCCCTCTCCTCCCTCACTTCTCTCTCCCTCTCTCCTATCTCCCCTTTCTCCCCCCCTCCCTCACTTCTCTCTCCCTCTCTTCCCTGTTATACACTTCCCTCTTCCTCCCTCCTTCCTTCTCCCTCACTTTCCTCTCTCCCTCTCCCCTGCGTTGGTCTATTTCCGTGCTTTGGGAGGAAGAATTCTGTGGTTGCAGTATCAGATGATCGATAATCGGCCAATTATTTGATAGGCTACGGCACGCACAGCGATAAGACAATGGGAGAGA
>NC_051409.1:5300549-5300705 GCF_015228065.2 Penaeus monodon | reverse complement strand
ACGATTGTTTAAAAGCAAACCTCCAGTTTGTAGCAAAAGAGGCAGTTCCTGTTAGGTCGAAGTGGTAAAATCTGTTACATTGCTTGCCTGCGTTTAAACTTTGGAATATCTGACTTTATGCAAAATAGCCTCTTTTAATAACATTACATTTAAGGT
>NC_051409.1:5299574-5300360 GCF_015228065.2 Penaeus monodon | reverse complement strand
TTGTTGAATAAATTTTGTGGACGGTGGCGTTGGGAGCCGGAAAGGCAATACTGTAAAGAATTAGCCACTTCAGTTGTTTATTTTCTGTGAGAATTGTCTTCCTGTTGGTTAAAAATGGTGAAGTTTACCTCCCCAACTCTGGCCAACAGTCCTTCGGGAACTGTGGGTCTGATTGAGGGTTAAGGTTGAATTTGCTCATATTTGAAAGCAAAACGCCGGAATAAATCGTATTTTAAGTGATAATTCAAGTGCAAGTGTGGACAAAAAAATCAGCCAGCATTAGCTCACGGAAGATTCGACCCGGCAAAGCGCGAACGAACGAGCGAATGAACCCCCTTCTTAAAACACTATCTACCACAAATATCGTCATATAAACCGATCACCGTACTTTCCTGTTCTGGGGCTCCGTTGACGGTATAAACCTAGTCAAAAGCTTCGGCCTAATGCTACATCCACTCCAATACTCTCTACATTTAAAGGTGAAAATTAGATTTACCTTGTGCTTCAAGGGACGGGTGGTTGGGAGGTGACGAACCCCTGACAAGCCTCTGCAACTGGAACCGGTATTGCACGTCGCTGAATTTGCGTGTTAGTCCGGAGATCGTAACAATTTCACGGTGCTCATTTCAACGGAATATTGGGAAAGAATTCGGACACACAGGGATCACTGTCAGCGAACTTCACATCCGAAACGGGTAATGAGAATAAGGCTACTGTGACAACACAACTGCCATAGTTGCCGGGAGATGGCTCAGCATGCGCATGGGAAAAAACGTATATCTCATA
>NC_051409.1:5299194-5299537 GCF_015228065.2 Penaeus monodon | reverse complement strand
TAGAATCATGATAATCTGCAAACACATGGCATATATCAGGAACGTACATTTGATAGATATGCATGTAGGTCCATTGTTGGTGAAATCTAATAGAAAAATTGCTTTAAATCACAGTGCATTTCTTAGAGACCTAAATAGGCACTTTCCACTGTATATTTTCATTTTCCTCGTCTCTGTTCGCTTTTGTAGATTAACCTTAATATCGATGAATTTACTTTTTCATTGCCTTCAAGACAAATTTTCTCCGGTGTAAGCCTTTTGTTTTAAACATTTCCACGATTCTGAGCCGAGGTCTACGAGAGAAAAATGGCTTGAAAAAATTATGGAGAGAGGTTATTATCAG
>NC_051409.1:5296905-5297206 GCF_015228065.2 Penaeus monodon | reverse complement strand
AATTGAATCTAGCTAATTAAACAGTATATATATATTTTTGATGGCTGGTATTTTGTGTTATACCACTGACTTTTTCAGTAGGGGGAAGGGAGTCCTAAATAAGGGGTAAGATATAATATGTATGTCTGCCAAATTTATGGTTACATGATAAGTTGGTGTCATTTACCTGGTGAGTAAAATAAGCAGAAAATATCCAGCTTAAAAAGCAAATATGCATCGCTCCTTTTGCCCGTGTTTTTCTGCTTCTTCTCCTTACTTATAAACTTATTGTTTTTTTTCTACTTTCAGAAGCAATGTATAA
>NC_051409.1:5296596-5296846 GCF_015228065.2 Penaeus monodon | reverse complement strand
GAGTTAAAGACAGCACATTACTGACATAAATGTTTGCTGACTTTGATAATTTAATATCAGTAAAACTTTAAAATCTAGATATGATTATTATTTGCAAACTAAAGTCTGAGCATCAAGTTAATTATGAAGCAAAGCTTGGATTTTTTTATATATAGTTTTTATTTACTGAAAACTATCTGACACATAAGTTTCTCAGCAGCATATTCAAAATACAACAATAGGCTGGGGCTTCGGGCAAAAGCCCCCAAAC
>NC_051409.1:5296211-5296352 GCF_015228065.2 Penaeus monodon | reverse complement strand
TTTCCCTATAAATTATTAGGTAGCTTGCTTTACTTTCAGTCATTCTTTGAAATTAAATTTTTTCTTAAATCTAGTATATTCTTTGAAGAATGTTATATTTAAATATTCCCATACTTGTAATAATAAAAAAAGCACTCCAGA
>NC_051409.1:5294849-5296170 GCF_015228065.2 Penaeus monodon | reverse complement strand
CTAATATGAACATATTTTTCTTGAGTTTTATCCTAGCTATTATAGGAAAAATTTCAACACTGCTTTAAGTTGAAATGTTCTCCCAAAATATTCTCAAAAAAACTATATTTCTCCAAATTTCTTCACATCACTTTTTTATGTATTAAGAATTACCAGACTGCCTTTGATCTTATATATATGTTTATCCATTGCTTCCAATTCGATGAAAATCATATATATGAAAAATATGGAGTCAGTTACATTTATTTGTATATATTTAGATCCCATAATCATTATATTTTTTGCAGAAATTATTACAGAAGGTTTGTGTATGTTTTTTTTCTCTCTCTCAAACCCAATGCTTTAAAAAAAAAAATGCACAGCCTGGTCAGCAGTTTCATATCAAAGAATATGAAACATACATATCTGTTGAGCAGTGTATGTTCAAGAAAGACTCCTCAAAAGATATTAAAACTACCTTAAATGTAGGATGACAGTCTGATAAAATATCTACACACATCTTTACATTTTTCAGCAGCATCAACCAGATATGATAAATAGAATCCCTGACAAAGGAAGAAAACCAGATATATCAGTGAAATATTTATTACATAAAATACATCACTTAGGGAAAAAAATTTATTGCTACTCTCCTCCTACAAAATTGAGCACCGGGAAACAAGGCATGTCGATACTATTGCCACTAGACTCCTATCAATACCTGATGACATTATTAATATCAGGACATTAATATCACATGGCCAAATACCCTTCATGTTGAATAATAGCAGTATTTCCAGAAATTGTTAGCAAAAGACTTGGAACACCTTTTGATGTGATTGTACTGTAAGGAACACATGTAGTATACACTTTAGTTTGTCAAAATCTGAGATATTATTATTAATTGTCAAAATGTGAGATGTCTTTTATTAGGAAGATATGGCACCCTCAAGAATCTTTTAAAAAAATATACACATCTCTTTTAACCTACTTTTCGCCAAGTTAGCAAAAGATCGCTGAAAGAACACTGAATTCTGCGAAGATTCGATCAAATTACCGGAAGACAGATTTTGGTCACAATCATTCTCTCTTCACCTCAAAATCACCCATGCTGGCTGATTGGCACAAAGACACCCTTCTTAAATGTCCTCTAGGCCTGGCAGGGGGAAAGTACCTGCGAATGCCTCCACCTTCTCTCGCAAAGAGATGATGCGTTCCTTGAACTCTGCGTCTCCTAGCACACGGTTGAAGTCCACCAGCTTGGGTCCTGACTTCGCCTGCACGTCCTGAGCAATCTTGAAGCCTGGAAATGCAGGGTTTGATGAAATTCACATGGAGCACC
>NC_051409.1:5294159-5294476 GCF_015228065.2 Penaeus monodon | reverse complement strand
AGAAATTCCAAATAACCCCCACTTACTCTCATCAATGAAGGCAACGACCTGTTCCATCTCCGCCTCCTTCAGCCCTCTGGTGGTGAGGGCAGGCGTGCCCAGCCGGATGCCGCTTGGATTCAGCGCAGATTTGTCACCAGGAACTGTCAAAACAACCAAGGCCATTTCACCGAGCGAATATTTACATCGCAGCTTCCTTTCACTACTATGGCTGGTAACTTTGATGCCGTCTGTTTACTTCAGGTATTACTTATCTTACAACTTGAAATTTTGGAGTGAAAAATAGATATATAGAATAAAACAGAAATAAAAAGCAG
>NC_051409.1:5293908-5294001 GCF_015228065.2 Penaeus monodon | reverse complement strand
TAAAAAAAATATAAACAACATATAACACATACATATAACTCACTCACAGCAAAGCATCTCACCTGTTTACCAAAGTGACTGAATTTTCGAAAA
>NC_051409.1:5292805-5293660 GCF_015228065.2 Penaeus monodon | reverse complement strand
CAAAATAACCTCCTGCACTTTTATTCTATCCTTCCCCAGCTAAATTCATTTCATTCAAAGTGATTTTACTGCAGAATCAGAACAATGGCTAAAAATGTTCCTCTAAAGGGATCAACTTGACTAAACCGTTGACTCTCTCTCCTGCGGCTGAACATTCACGCTGCCGAATGGGTTTTAAATCAAGAAGAGCTTGATTTCAGTCTATAAATGTATTCTTGATTATCTGACTGAATTGCAGATAATGGATATTATCTCCTTACATTGCATAATAACGTGTAATTATCCTAAAACATTAATCCCAAAGCAATTTTCGCTTCAAAGGATACACTGCAGACAGAAAATAAAGAATAAAAGAAAATAAAGAAATAGATAAAAGGATAAAATAAAATAAAGAAAATATATCAGAGGATGAAATAAAATAAAGAAAAATAACGAATAAAAAAAACATATATATACATAAATAAATAAAATAAAATAAAGAATAAAACTGAATAAAGAAAAGAAAATAAAGATATCGTAATAAAGTATCTGATAAAAGTTTCAGCATCACAAGGGTCTGACAACGAAAAATGTCACAATGTTCTAAGAAAAGATGCCATTTCAATCTTTTAATATGACTTTCTGGTATACTCCCTTGCTTAGAATAATAGTATAAAAGATATATTACATATTACTAATAGTCTAATCTGAAGATTACAATTCATTCACAACGAATTGCTCGCACAGTATCCAGTCAATCATTTATACCACCATACAATACACTAATATAAATACCACCAAGACGCACACAAACACCCACACTTGTACCCACATACAAGCTCTCTTCGTCACTCCCACAATTACTAGAGACCGAAG
>NC_051409.1:5292482-5292737 GCF_015228065.2 Penaeus monodon | reverse complement strand
ATGTCTGACATCACAATAACCAAAACCAGTCCCCTCACCTGTGTTCTTGTTACACGCAATGGACACTTCCTCTAGGATCTTCTCTGCCTTTCCTCCCGAGAGCCCAACGGTGCGCATGTTCACCCACACCAAGTGGTTGTCTGTGCCTCCTGTGACGATCTTGTAGCCCTTCTCCTGCAGTCCCTTGGCCAGGGCTTGGGCGTTCTTTATCACCTGCAGGATTTTGTTTTTTTAGAAAAGTGAAATAGGAGTGGG
>NC_051409.1:5290139-5292282 GCF_015228065.2 Penaeus monodon | reverse complement strand
TCAATTATGTCAGTACAATACCTTTGCTTTTTTCAAACATTTCTATTCACACTCCCAAAATGTGAAGTATGATTATATGGGCATACCTCTAAATATCTTGTTTATTTCTATTTGCTTTATAGGTCTAATAGGGTCTGTTATTGCAACCATTTGGTCTCTCACAATATAACAAGTTATTCCACATTGGAATTCTGACTTTGAAATTAATGCGTGAAATACAGCTTAAACCCTGTTAGTGACCACCACTTTATTGTGCAAAATATCTCTGTAATCTTCTATATGAACCAAAGGATACACAAATACGTTCAGAGATACAAATTTACATCTCCATAGGCTATTTCTGTTGGTATATTCTTCTATACATTATATGATCCCATAAACTGTTTATACGCAGTGGTCATTCACTAACTATTGCCTAATCTCATTACATGGTACAGCGTGGGAAGCTATACACATTAAAAAAAGGCATTAGGGAGGGTTTGGTCAAGTCGACTGGAAACAAAACAGACGCATCAACAAACCTGCTGTTGGTACTCCTTGAAAGAGGGCTCAGCAGCCTGCCTCATAGCCACAGCGATGCCAGCAATCTGATGGTTGTGGGGGCCGCCCTGAAGTCCAGGAAACACAGCCTGGTTGATTTTGTCTTCGTAGTCATACATAATGGGCTTTCCGGTCTTGTCGACGCCCTTCTGACCTGGGTAGAAAGAGGTGTTCTTGCTGATTTGTGCTATGAACAATGGAGGTTTTCTCCTTTTGCTGGTCTGGAGTGGGTTATTACCAGAAGGAAATGATCCTTATCAGTTTACTGCAAACATAATCAGCCAACATAACTTCATTTAATACTTTCATTAGCCTCCACATGTCATTCAGCGGAGGACAAAAGGCTCAAATACCGACTAACAGGAATGCCAGCACTAACAAGGCTTTTGCTTTTGCATTATATTGCTTATAATCAATTCAAATTTATTTGAAATTGATGGCAACAATATTCGGTGTAACTCCATAGTGGCAAAGGTCTGATGATTCAAAAGGTAGTATATAAAGGAAACTGTATTTGAGTTTCCCTCAACATAGTTCCAGTTAAAGTCACATTTTTTAAAATCTGACTTTAAACAAGGTTCAACTGTTATCACTATAAATATGTTTTTTTAATATTAATACAGTACTGCCTTGTCTTCTGTTACCAGTCTAATTAACATATATCTGGTTCAAAATAATATTAAAAAATAATACTAAATATAAATTAATATTGAACATGCCATGTCATTATCTAATGTAATAATCCTCAAACTAAATTACCAGAAAATAAATACACACAAAATGAAATACAACCATCTAAAAGAAAAATTCTTAAAATTAAATAAAATCTGTCAAGTTAACGTACCCTTCCTGTAGAAAATGATTCCACTGCGAGGGCCGCGGAGAGTCTTGTGAGTGGTCGAGGTGACAATGTCGCAGTGCTCGAAGGGGTTGGTGGTCAGGCCAGCCGCTACGAGGCCGCTCACATGGGACATATCGGCCATCAGCAGGGATCCATTCTCATCGCAGATCTCACGGAATTTCTTGTAGTCCAGATGCCTAGGATAGCAGCTCACACCTACAGATAAGGTGTAAAGAATTACTTCTTTTCCCCCCAACAATTTCCGAGTTTCACTTTTTTGCAATCAACTAAATAGAAAACGAAATTCACTTTCATAAATTTTTGAGGGGCTTCGCCAGACCTTACCCTTTCAAAAGGCCTAGCATGCATCTCAACTTTTGATTAATCCATTCCAGTAATCCTTAAAATAAATCCCTGAACAAATACATAAATACGATGGACACTAATTCCTTCGCTTTCAAAAAACTTTTATTTGCAGGAAAAAAAAACAATGCCCCAAGTGGATGACCTTCTTGGACTTACGCAAGAGTTAACCCAATGACACTGGGTACCTGCACCGGCCTCTACGGATTTATTTTATGATCTTTTCTCAATTGGGTCAGTGGTCACCAAGGGTCAGATACCAGGAATGCCTCACCATTGATTTTAGCAAAAAAAGAAAAAAAAAATCATTTTTAATATCACTATCATCATTAGTAATCTTATTATCAACATTTTGATTACTATTTTCACTATTTATATTGACATTATGATATTGTTCCC
>NC_051409.1:5290040-5290116 GCF_015228065.2 Penaeus monodon | reverse complement strand
AACTCTTTTTTCCAAATAGGCAAGTTCAGATAGGCTTAGCACTTAGACTCCTTCATATTGAACCTCCTAATAGAAA
>NC_051409.1:5289038-5290010 GCF_015228065.2 Penaeus monodon | reverse complement strand
GATACTTCACTGCCAGTCCCAGTGTCAAAGGGCTAAACCTTCTCCCTTGGTTTCATCCCAATTCCCAGCAACTTGCATTATCTGTAACTGTACCACACCAATCCCCAAAACAAATCCAATAAAAGGAGAAATATCAATCTGAACCAAAAATCTCCCATTCAAGACTCTCTCGCTTTCCCGTCCGACTCCCCCTCACCTGCAATGATCAACTTGGGCTTGAAGAGTTTGGCGTTCTCCTGCAGCTTGTCGTAGTCGATCAGCTCGGTCTCGACGTTGATCTTGTACGGCATCGACTCGAAGAAGATGGAGGTGGCGGACACTTTCTTGGTCGCGGTGTAGAAGCCATGGGTCAAGTGGCCACCGTCAGGCAAGTCTAGACCTAAAAGGGGGAGGAACAAGGTATGGGTTATACCTTATAAAAATTAGGTAATTCCTCTGCCTCCTAAATACTACTGAGGATTAGGTTCTAGCCTACAAAATATACTAAATTTCCCATCAAATGCACAAGGGCGTTGTCATGTGCACCCTAATCAAAAGCTTCCCATACCATTTCCTACTTTCTGTGCTTTCATATTACTTCATCAATGCTTTTTTTCAAAGAAATCTCAATCACATACCCTTTGAAAGAATGAAATGCAAAAATACACAGCTACACTAATACCCACTTGTCCACTAATTTAGCCTTACATGTCTAATGTTCTTTCACACCTATTTCATGGTTATAGTATTATGCAGGGATAAATTCTTGAAGATAGCCTGCGTCTGGCTGTTTAGTTCCATGAGGGTGATGTGTTATGTTTTCAACATTCTTTCCACCTTTTAGAATGTGGTTTTATATAGGATAACAAAAAATATATAATCTAAAGATGAAATATGAAAACGGACAAAAAATATTAATAATAATCATAAAAACGTTTTTTTTCCTGCTTTTGGAGTGTGCTTTCATATAGGGTAACATAAAATATATGCTCT
>NC_051409.1:5288453-5288958 GCF_015228065.2 Penaeus monodon | reverse complement strand
CATTCTTTCCAGCTTTTGAGGTGTACTTCTTATAGGATAACAGAATATATACTCTATAGATAAAATATGAAAAAAGCAAAGGGAAAAATGAATAAAACAAGAAAAAACAAGAGAGACAAAAAACCCGCTAACCCATGATACGGCCGTGGGGCTCGACGAGAGCGGTGTAGACGGCGAAATTAGCCGGAGAGCCAGAGTACGGCTGCACGTTGACGCCCCACTTCGCAGGGTCGAGGCCAAAGGTCTTGAGGGCACGCTGCTGGCACAGCTTTTCAACCTCGTCAATGAACTCATTGCCACCATAGTACCTGTTATGAGGGCAAGCATTTAGTTACCGAGAAGTAAATGCTAAAAAAATAGGGTTAGTTATAAATCTTCCCTGTCATAAAATTAGTGAGGCATTTTCTATCAACATATCTCATTACATAAAACTCTGGCGTATGATGCAACTTATTCAAGATGTTTCATAAAATGTGAACACGTCTTAAATTCCTTTAAACTTTGT
>NC_051409.1:5284140-5286978 GCF_015228065.2 Penaeus monodon | reverse complement strand
TTTGACTGTTTTTATTTTTATTTTTTTTCTTCAATAAATACAACTAAAACAAATAACAGACCAAACTAGCTCCTGCTTCTCTCACCTCTGCCCGACCATGCCCTCCGAGTACTTGTTAGTGAGGCAGGACGAGAGGCAGTCGTTGATTGCGCGAGATGCAAAGTTCTCGGAGGCTATCATCTCCAGCCCATGCCTCTGGCGTCTCTGTGGACGGCGGAATGACCAGGAATGAACATGGGTTGCATGAAAGGACTGAATAAATGGTACTGATAATATAAAAATAAATGATTAACAGATGATATGAATAGAGTGATCATTCTTGAATTATTTTCCATACTAATTTTGCATACAGGGTAGTAAATTCCTAAAAGCTATGAAGATATTCTAAAATTCAAGAAAAACAAACAAACCCTTAATAGGGATATGTAGATAATCATCAGCTGCTTCCAGTATATGTACATTTTCTTCATTGGTGACTTTGTTACAAAAATAAGTCAATATCATTGGAGTAGCAAACCTAACATTTATTTAAAATCTGTACTCCAATATTCATATTTGGGGGGAAGTATAGGAAGAGATACATGTAATCTTTTCTCTGGTGAAAATTTTATGAGAATTTCAAGACCAAACATTTAATATCACAATTATACTTGTCCTATAAAAGTCCTTCATTTTATTTTTGTCTTTTTTAATATACAAAGTTTGGGAAAAGACTGAGTTACTACTGTTTGCAGGTAATTAGTCTAAACATTTTGCGAAATATCCTAATCATGAATGAATATAAATACTGAACGAAGACAATTTTGGCAAGCAAATAAAAAATACCAGAGATAATAAAATATAGACAATAACAACAGTTGTGCTCAAGGTATTTCCTTTACACTTGAAACAATTGTAGACTACATGTTATACAACACACAACAAACTCAATCATATTTAAGTTCATTGCAATTGTTTCCCACAACTTTTATTATCAATCAGACGTATGCATTATCCAGTAACGTATCTGGTACTATTTCCTCGAGCCACACACACGAGTATCAACCCCGTGCTCCCATTCCTCTAGTAGGCCTTCCTCTTCCTAAGCCCATTATATGCATTTGTATTTCCTGCCTCTTTCTTCTTGCAAATCAAATTTACTGAGGTATGGATTGGAAATTTTGTTGCTCTATGGCATATTTCATCCAGGTAAACTGCCAAACTTTTCCTCTCTATCTTATCTCCTCTGCATACTGTACAGTACTATGATATATCACAAAAGATAAAACTTGTTATATGAGTATGCATCTACTATTATACATGATGATGCTTCGAAAGAGGACTTAAACTATATTTGCTTGTTTTATACAATAAAAATATGATTTTTATGTGTTCATGTGTGCTTTATATATGTGTTTATGGTAGTCTCTTCATATATGAAAAGATATACATTTTTTGGTACATAAAACTGCTCGAGATTAAAGCAACAAAAGCTTGGCAAATCAGACCTTTTTGTGGCTGGGGAGACATAGTGAAGGGACTTGCAGTTCACTGGGGTTAAAATATCATGGTAATACAACTAAAATGCATATATACTATGTAAATAAGACACACACAACAAAAAAAAAGATGTACAAGAAGAGAGCAAATCCAAAAAGCCTCTGATACTTATGCAAATTCCCTCCTGATTCCATTACTGCTTGGAACACTTGTATCTACAGATGTAATATATCTGTACTATTAATTAACACCTGCTGAATTCTGTTTCGAGGTCTTGAATACCATTATCCATTTCAAAACTCTGGCCCTCCTGAAGACAGGCTGACAGAAAAACAGATGAAATCTTTGTACTATTTGTACTACTACTACCAATAATAAAACCAAAAATTAAATGAAAGAACAATCTCCTATGAACCTTTTTTTTTTATCTGGTAAATATTTAGAAGATATAGATGCTCGGCACAAGCCTACAAGTCGCTTCCACACATCCGCCACTGATCTCTGTACCTGCAACACTCCTGGTAAAGTCAATTAATCATGCATATTCTTGTGTATTCTTGCATGAGAGAACTTCCAGACCTCCCAGGCAACTCACATCAAATAAGGAAACATCCCAAGCTATATCTTGCCAGAATATACATGGTGGTGGACCTTTCTTGGTCTTTACTATATCGCTGATGGCATGGCAGTGGCAGTAATCATCTGTCACTATGCCATCATCAGTTTGTACTATGGACCGCAGGCCTTCCATCTTAGCAGGGGTAAATGGTCAGGATAGGGTTGCTCAAATTTGAAAATAAAACCAAGGTAAAGACCATAAAGAACTTATAAAACAGGACCAATAGATATTAAAATTGTATGCAGAAAGTCTGTAAACTCGTGCTTGGAGAACTTAGTTGAAAGATGCACCCCATGGTCTGGTACAGACAAACCAAACGCTACCAATTGCATTCTGGCAATTCAAGCACAGGTTCCTCAAGTCAGACTCAGCAACAGTCCACCAGCCAACTTTGGTTACCAAGCCTGCTGTTGCAATTGCATTAAATTTAAACTTCCCCTGCTAGGTGTATCTAGGCTGGCCTTAGAACATTTCTGCATGGTGTTAAAACAGCAAATCGACATTCAACACACTTCAAAGACAGTCTTAGGCTCATCACTGTCTAAGAAAGCATAGCTGACTCTGGGCAAGAACATGCTAAGTCTGGCTCCACTAATTCTCTTAATCCGAGTCTAATCCGAGGACAGAGAGAGCTGATGGAGCAAAGGCCAAAGCTCTTTCTTGCCGAACGTGCATGGAGGAGGTTTGCTGGCCTTTGCCAAGGTGCAATGTGCTCCACAACCCCCCCTCCATGGAACTAG
>NC_051409.1:5283919-5284059 GCF_015228065.2 Penaeus monodon | reverse complement strand
TTTTAAAAATAACATAATACCCAAACAACACCGACACCCCACATATCCCTACCAAAATTCCGCAAAACAAAGGCAAATAAACGACAAATCAACAAGTAACACCCATACCCCCCCTAAAGCAAATCACAACCCCTTTACGA
>NC_051409.1:5283643-5283882 GCF_015228065.2 Penaeus monodon | reverse complement strand
GTATCTCCCTCCTTTACCTTCTCCTTCTTGATAATCGCGTAGACCTCGGGATCATCTTCCACCAGGGGCTTGCACAGGGGGAAGTCCGTGCTGTAGGGCTGCGCGTTGCCGTTCATCCTGCAAGGGGGGGGGGAACGCGTGAATTTCTGCAGGGAATTTGAGGATTATTTTGATGATGAAATTGTAATTATATCTTGGGAATACAGACCTGTTGTTACTACCTATTGTGATTTTGAAAG
>NC_051409.1:5282932-5283009 GCF_015228065.2 Penaeus monodon | reverse complement strand
CAGCCAGTTCCTCTAGCGTGTCAGCTAACTGGTCAGTCCCCGGCAACCAGTCAACCCATCAAGTGTCCACCCAATCA
>NC_051409.1:5282592-5282877 GCF_015228065.2 Penaeus monodon | reverse complement strand
TTATTGGTTTTTACACTTATTCTCAATCGTTCTATCAACCTATCAACCTGTTTTCTCAATTAAATCAATACTAACCATAATAAAAGCAGGCCAGTCAACTCATCTGTCGCGAAATGCATGCAAATCGGCTGTCAATTCATTTGCATATAAATAAAATGATAAAAAAAAAAAGTTTAAAGAAGACATTATCATAAACATTAAATAAACTTAAGAGGTGTGTATGTAAATTCGATGAATATCCTAACATTAATATGTTAATACTGTCCATAGCTTATTTTGTGAGCG
>NC_051409.1:5281533-5282568 GCF_015228065.2 Penaeus monodon | reverse complement strand
AAAATAGAATCAACTTTGATATGTTTATTGAATTTTATAGAAAGAGGTAAAAAGGCAATAGGTTCTATAGATGTATCCATAAATCAGATTTTCTCATATATGGCAACACTTTTTTTTGTCTACTTTTCTTTTAATTTTTATTTTTTATTCTTTTTTTTTATATTTCTTGTTTGACAGGTTTTGAAATGGGCGGGACCCCTATTATCAACCTTATCTTCCGTTAAATATATAGTAGATATTGAAACGATTCTCACTCTTGTGTTCATGCCTTGCGTTCGAGGCGCTAAATTCGATCGGGTTTTCCATTTCTAATTCTATTTCTATTTAAAGCCTTGATTTTGTGCAACGAGGTTGGTACTATCGGGGTCCGTGATCACGTGACCTCAATGGCGGTAAACACACTTTAAATCAATTCGTAATTTTTTTTTCTTTCTTTCGTTCGAGACACTTCAATCACAAAGCAAAACAATACACCCACAACCCCCACTCTCCTTTCTCCATCTGAAATTCACTTGGTCGACGAAGAGTTATTAGTAACTTACATTAATTTATTTATTTTTGATCCCAGAGCTCTCCCGTTCCTCGCGCTTTGACAACTTTCCTCAGAGAGATCAGCTGGACGGCGAGCACCCTTATATATAACGTCGCCTCAACTGACTAACCAATCAGCGATCACCATACGCATGTCATGAGCCGAACGACCAATCAACGGTCACGCTGGGTGTGACGTAAGGCCGTGGCAGTTTCAAATGTTTAATTTCTTTTCGATTTATTGAGTGAAATCAACGCTGATTCTCGTTAGTTCGTTAGTTTCCAAGGTAACGAGGAAATACGTATGATTAGTAAGATGTAATTATACGTAGCTAATATAAAAAACTATGACAAACAATTCCCTATATTATATTTCTAACTGGAAACAGTATCCTTTACGCAACACATAAATTTTGCTTTTTATTTTTGCGACAAATTTTTGATCACCTTTGTCTAAATAATCAAAACACAACAAAATCATATTTGTGAAAGCTGCTTACTATA
>NC_051409.1:5281306-5281488 GCF_015228065.2 Penaeus monodon | reverse complement strand
TAGTGCAAGCCTGCAATATCACCTGTTGCTATGCACACTCAAAATCGAAATTTCATGAAATTATATTCGTTATCTCGTTACTTCCGGCATCCCGTAGCAGTAAACCGTTAGCCTGCATGTCAACGGAATCAACTGCATGCATGCAATTGCGCATAAACATGAGTGCGCGGGAATGTACATGG
>NC_051409.1:5281115-5281197 GCF_015228065.2 Penaeus monodon | reverse complement strand
GTACATAACACCTACATACATATCGATTCCTTACTCATGCGCAAACCGTACATCTATACCCACGGATATGGTGAAACAGATG
>NC_051409.1:5280747-5280901 GCF_015228065.2 Penaeus monodon | reverse complement strand
TATTTAGAAAGTTCTCATCAACCCTGTATATGAAATAATGTGTCCGGAAATAATATCATATTATGTGGTTCCCATTTGTTGTGGCGATAAATGAAAAACGACAAAGATAAAGAATATTTTTTTGAGTGTGAAAATTTGATAATATATATACAGA
>NC_051409.1:5280407-5280693 GCF_015228065.2 Penaeus monodon | reverse complement strand
CTCTCTCTCATCGGAGAAAAAAAGATAGAAATATCATGAACAATAAAATAACAGGAACAGACATGCGAAAAAAATGAATAAATAGATGATAACCAGAAAACCGGAATCTATAAGAGGCAGAGAACACAGGAGAGAAAAAAAAGAGAAAAAAATAAACACGATCCAAGCGTCAACAAGTGCGCAGTCGTACGATCACAGCCGCGACCTTGGGATCAAGTCCTCCTCGTCAGCTCATCTCAAAAGCAGATTCAGCTTCCTTATACTTTTAAATTTCCTATATTACAGA
>NC_051409.1:5280264-5280366 GCF_015228065.2 Penaeus monodon | reverse complement strand
GAGGGAGGCGAATCGGGTGATTTTGGCTTTTAATGTTATCGCTCGTTATGGCTATCTGCTGTTTTATCAGTGCATGATCGTGATTTTTGTAAGATGCTTGGA
>NC_051409.1:5279736-5279875 GCF_015228065.2 Penaeus monodon | reverse complement strand
ATCAGCTCCTTTGCAACCGGTTCCTCATCTGGTGTCACGTTGCAGCTGATGACCCTGCAACGCCAGAGGTCAGACGAGCGTTGGTCAGCTTCGTGGCAGCAGAAGCTTCACTTGTGCTTCGTCGGGTTTGGCAAAGGAG
>NC_051409.1:5278722-5278848 GCF_015228065.2 Penaeus monodon | reverse complement strand
TCGTTATCTTCGTCAACATTCAAGTTATTTCGTTAAAAATGGGATTTAAAATATTTAATTTGCTGACGGAATAAATATAACAGTATATCCACAATAAAATCATTTCATTATGAATACCCCCCCCCC
>NC_051409.1:5278411-5278607 GCF_015228065.2 Penaeus monodon | reverse complement strand
TTTAATTCGTTTTATGTCTTCGATAAATAACTAATGTCTTCTCTTTTTTTTTGGATTTTTTTTCTCTCTTCTTGATATGAAAAAAAAAACACGCTTTCACGGGTCACTTTACTGGCGTTATTCTGTCGTCTTTATAAAGCTGTTTTCGTAGGGCATTTAGGCTGTTGGGTGCTGCCCTCGTACCCAGGGAGATATC
>NC_051409.1:5277086-5277904 GCF_015228065.2 Penaeus monodon | reverse complement strand
CCTGCTCGATACAGCTGTAGGGAATTTCAACATCTCGAACAATATGCGTTTTAATCGTTGCTAATTAATGTGATTCTGTGTTGATTCAACAAATGATCTGAGGTTATTATGATAAGGAATTGGGGGAAGTGTTGGTGTAGTGTTTGTGAAGTGTTGGTGACGTGTTTGTGAAGTGTTGGTGTAGTGATTGTGAAGTGTTGGTGACGTGTTTGTGAAGTGTTGGTGACGTGTTTGTGAAGTGTTGGTGACGTGTTTGTGAAGTGTTGGTGACGTGATTGTGAAGTGTTGGTGACGTGTTTGTGAAGTGTTGGTGACGTGTTTGTGAAGTGTTGGTGACGTGTTTTGAAGTGTTGGTGAAGTGTTTTTGAAGTGTTGGTGACGTGTTTGTGAAGTGTTGGTGACGTGTTTGTGAAGTGTTATGAAGTGTTGTGAAGTGTTGGTGACGTGTTTGTGAAGTGTTGGTGACGTGTTTGTGAAGTGTTTGTGAAGTGTTAGTGAAGTGTTGGTGACATGTTTGCGAAGTGTTAGTGAGGTGTTGGTGAAATGTTGGTGAGGTGTTGGTGGAGTGTTTCTGAAGTGTTTGAGAAGCGTTTCTGAAGTGTTGGTGAAGTGTTTCTGAAGTTTTTGAGAAGTGTCTAAGAAGTGTTTTCACAGTGTTTGTGCATTGTTTGTTTCTTAAGTATTTGAGCAGTGTTTGTTAAGCGCTTGTGAAATGTTTGGCAAGTATTTGTGTAGTGTTTGTGCAGTGTTTGTTCAGTGTTCGTTCAGTGTTCGTTCAATGTTTGTTCATGTTTGTTCATGTCTGTTGAGTGTTTGAA
>NC_051409.1:5275605-5275802 GCF_015228065.2 Penaeus monodon | reverse complement strand
GCAAATTCCTTTTATCTATTCACCTTTATCAAAATTACATTCATCTCCGTTTTCTTTCTCCCCTAAATTTTCCATCAGGCTGATGACGTCACGATTCGTAACCCCGATAAAACGACCCAAAATAGAAAATTGACCCGAAGCTGGTCTTGATTATCTTGATTGGTAATGCTAATCAAGTGTTTGATTTAGACTTACTA
>NC_051409.1:5275371-5275586 GCF_015228065.2 Penaeus monodon | reverse complement strand
AAGATCTTCAAATCAAAAAATAGAAATAGGTCATGGTTAAGATTATGGTCGAGCAAAATTCATAGGTAGATCATTTCCACGGTGGTGTCTGGTAACTATGCAAGGGGACAGGTGTGCTAAAATAGCGAGTGACACCTGGCATAGATGTGTCATGTCATTATTTTCCTGTATCTCCTGTAATTTTTACTGTTGACTATTATTTATCATTAATGCTG
>NC_051409.1:5274174-5274300 GCF_015228065.2 Penaeus monodon | reverse complement strand
ACGCAACTACTCAGTTAGCTCCGAATCACCAGCAAACACCCGTCATGTGCGAATAACAAACACACCTCCTCATACACAACACACTATTTCAGTACCACTTACTTGACCCATTACAAAAGACACAGA
>NC_051409.1:5273829-5273970 GCF_015228065.2 Penaeus monodon | reverse complement strand
TACTAGTGATTTATTCGGAATGTGAGCACTGGATATCACTAGGCAATTAAACTAGAAATGTCTTATCACTCTGTCAGACTGAACGGGTTTTTTCCATTATGGCTTCTGGTCTGTGGGTGGATTTATTTTCTTGAATGTATC
>NC_051409.1:5273011-5273376 GCF_015228065.2 Penaeus monodon | reverse complement strand
GCCCGGTTGTAACTGGTTTCCATCCCCCCCCCCCCACCACTCTTTCGGTATCCAAAAGCTACACGCCATTTGCATCATAACACACAAAGAAAAGAAAGCATACATAAAGCCAGATCAGTAATAATAACAGTAATAAATGTTCAACTGAACCACGTGGTCAAACGCATGTTAAAGAGTTGCGAAGCGGAGGATTCGATTTTCCTTTGAAGCCGATTTGTTTGATCTGGTTCCGATAACCTTCACTTTTCTGTTGAGGGAAAATAGCGTTTGTTACGTTGAAAATAATACGAAAAAAGCTATAGAGTAAGTAAAAAAGGAAAGTTCTCTTATTGAAATCATGATACAGAAAATGTCGTTCTCAGAAC
>NC_051409.1:5272692-5272877 GCF_015228065.2 Penaeus monodon | reverse complement strand
TTGGACTTGTCTTTTTGCTAATCTCAACCAATTGTTTTTGATCATTATAAAAGTTATACATTTTCCCCAGTATCAAAATAATAAACTTGTCCGACATTAAATAGATAGATAGATATAACTGCAAGTGATAACTTTTGAATGCAGAACGAACATATTACACTTGGAATTACTTATAAAACCTGTCT
>NC_051409.1:5271998-5272399 GCF_015228065.2 Penaeus monodon | reverse complement strand
CGGCAGTGGCTATTTTTTAGAAATTTTATATATTGTTTTCTTGGTTTTGCTGAATTGTTTATGTTTAGGATTTTTGTGTTTATAGTTAATCTCTCTCCAAGGTTTGGGAAGTAGTGAATTTTGATGTAGAAATTTTTTTTATAGTTAGCCCTTAATTTTTGTGTTTTCTTTCATAATTTGAATTTTCATTTTCTTTGTTTTAGAGGGAAGACTATACCAGTTTCAACCTTGATGAAGCAACTAAAATTTTGATAGCATTTTTTTTTTCTTGTCAGAAATCTTATATCATACCACTGTATTTTATTTGTACTCTTATATCGGACTGTAATTAACTCCATTTGCATGAATATGCACAAAAAAAAAAAATCAGTTTGTACCATATAGCAATCTATTCCGGTTGG
>NC_051409.1:5269704-5269951 GCF_015228065.2 Penaeus monodon | reverse complement strand
ACTTCCACCTGAGAAAAAAAATAAATACTATTCGTATTGCCACACCGAATAGCTCTTAATCTCCCAAGTCCGTTCTATCAACATCAATATCCATCAGATGTGAAAAGTAGCCACACAATCTGAAGTGAAAATAAGTCATATTTGTCGTAAATTATGAACACTACCGGACTGTCATGCAAAAAGGCAATCCATTTGTCAAAACTGCATGCAAGCTTGTCACCTTTTCCCCTTGCTTGGAAACGCGTAA
>NC_051409.1:5267961-5268176 GCF_015228065.2 Penaeus monodon | reverse complement strand
GCATACACACTACCAAATGAATAAACATTTTCCTTAATTTCGTCACCATTGTGAAATGTCCATAACGTGTCTTCCCGGAAATCTATGTTAGAGCTTTCAGCATTCTAAGAAAGGATTGATTTGACCTCGTCTGACCTGCAACGCGTCATTGAATCAATTATTAAAAATATTTCTGACCTCGATAGACTGACACTACCTGTATGTATGGTTTTATG
>NC_051409.1:5267742-5267848 GCF_015228065.2 Penaeus monodon | reverse complement strand
GTATTCATTTATATATTTGTTTTAATTATTTTTTGACAAAATTAAGGGGGGGGGGGGGGACAGTCTATAATTGTATCCGTCTATCTATTCCTATTAAAAGAGTGTG
>NC_051409.1:5266469-5266827 GCF_015228065.2 Penaeus monodon | reverse complement strand
CTATATACCTAATACACCTAATTACATATCTAAAGAAGAAAATGTCTTCAAAAGACAAAATAAATGAAAAACAAAGCAATGAAACTGACTCATTTAAAAGACCCGAGAAGGTATATCCTTATCTTAAAAAGACGCTGAAATAAGCCTACAGCCAATCAAACGGTATCGAAAATAGGCCTATCAAATTTAACTAATGGCAGGTGAATTTGTATGTTAATGATGAATAATTAGCGTGTCATCTCATTAATGTGGGTTTTAATGAGGTGATTAGGAAAGAGGATCTCATAAAACATTTAATTGTTGTTATTTTTCATGTTTTTATATCGTCTTCATTATTGATATTAACATGATTCATATC
>NC_051409.1:5265434-5265615 GCF_015228065.2 Penaeus monodon | reverse complement strand
GGATAAATTCTAATCAACACATTTATAACACAGTAAAAAAAAATTAGGAAACAGTAAAATTTGAAAAAAGAATTTGGTTTGAAAAGCGCCAGTCTCTGGGGGCGACCTCTTGCGGCGAACGCTCAAAATACAATAACATGTTTGTCTTGTTGCTACAAAACCACTTTCTCTAATTCTCGTG
>NC_051409.1:5263597-5263766 GCF_015228065.2 Penaeus monodon | reverse complement strand
GAGGGTGGGTACCACATTCCCCTATCGTATGCCTCAGAGTTAATCATATCAACACAACACGTTGGGCAGACTGGGTATGCATTCATCCGTCTCATAATAACAGAAACTTACACGCCAGGTGCCAAGATCTGCTAGACACAGCGTGAAATGTTTACAGGTATACAGTTCA
>NC_051409.1:5263199-5263496 GCF_015228065.2 Penaeus monodon | reverse complement strand
TCTGCAGCATCATGCCCCACAGCGAGTGTACACCACATTCCCCCTACACATGCCCAAGTTAATCAAATCACACCACACACACGTGGCAGACCGATTTTCAACGGTATCACATTCATCCGCCTCATAATCAACAGAAACTACACCGCACAGTCCGAGATCTGCTAACACACCGTGAAATGTATTACAGGTATAAGTTTTCATATTCTCGCAAATAATTATGTGTGTGTTTTGTGTTGTATGTATTGTTTATATCTGATAGTCTATCGTTTCTATCTGTGTTTCTGACTACTGATCGTA
>NC_051409.1:5262487-5262698 GCF_015228065.2 Penaeus monodon | reverse complement strand
TTGTTCATTTTCACCACAGAACTGCGAACTATCATAACATACTTCAGAATCCACTTGTTTACACTTTATAAATTACACTTTGCAACTTTAGAAAAGAAATAACGAAACCAGGCCTTTGGCAGCAGCTTATTCAGAAAATCAGGAATCCTCAGTCTATCATGGAAGGTGAAGTAGATTTCAATTAGTATTTTTTTTTTTTTTTCCGATCGCC
>NC_051409.1:5262212-5262440 GCF_015228065.2 Penaeus monodon | reverse complement strand
TTGCTTTAGTTAATTCTATATTTTGCTTCTCTGGCACCTTTTTTGTGCATTCTTTTTGCTTTTGTAATTTGGGGAGAGTTGTTTTCGAAATCAGGTTTCAATGGAAAGTTTCTGGTCTAGGTTTGTAAAACGGAATTGGGGCCGCCACTCGCAAAAATCTTTCTTTTTCTCGCTTTTTTCCGTGTTAGAAACGTTTTCCATATCAGGAAAACTCAAGATACTTATTAG
>NC_051409.1:5261024-5262176 GCF_015228065.2 Penaeus monodon | reverse complement strand
GCCGATTTTTCTCCTTTTCGCTTCCGATTCAAAATGGCGCCGTGACATGTAAAAGGTGATGAAATGTTTTTCTTCAGATTTTTTTTGCTTATTTTTCCAATTTTATGTTTTTCTTAATAAGTAATAAGAAAATTAGCTGGTTTATTTTTGTCTTCGATTTTATCTTAAACATTTGTCCCTTACGAGTTGATTATATGATCTAAAATGCAGTAAAAGTGATGTGTATTTGATTTACAAATTCAAAATCACACACAAATACTGTCGCGCATGCGCACTCGGGCCTGAGGGCAGCAGGAGTTACTCGTTACTCAAAGGTTACGTCTCTTGTGCATCCGTCTCGCCTCGCATTATTGCTCTGCCACTTGCACAGGTGATACGCGCTATCCGTATGTCCTCAGACGCCGTCGCACCTGCGCCACAGCTGATCAGAGATTTGAAGCCAGCGATTTTGAAAGCTCGCTGACATGGCTTCGCCTCAAATGGATAAGCTGAGCCGCGAGAAGCTGGAGCTCGGCCTCGAGCGAGCCAGCAAGGGCCTCAAGAAGAAGCTCGGCGAGAGCTTCGAGGTCGCCATGATCCCTGCCGTCGCCGACGAGCTCCTTCGTCTGCAGGACGGCCAAGGCGTCGAGCTGAAGTCGGCCGACATCCCTTCTCTCAGGAAGGATTTCGGGGTGGAGCAGGACAAGGACTCTCTGCTGGGCGTTGCCCTTCGCGTCCTCGAGATCTTTTCGGAGGAGAACACTGCCAGCTGCAGCGAGGAGAAGGCTGACGTCTCTGCGAAAATGAAAGTTTGTGCCACTCCTGTGCCCGGGTAGAAGGCGGAGTACAGCGAGGACGCCACGTACGGCTTCCTCGCAATCCAAGGCGACCACCACACCTTGGCCGTGGGCACGCTGGCCACTTCGCCAGGCTGGCGGAGGAGAGCCGCCTCAACCACCTGAAGGCGGTGTACGAGCGCATGGAGAGGGCCTTCCTCTCGAAGGACAAGTCCCCCCTGGCGAGAGGATCGTGGTGGCCGGTCCGGGCCCCATGAAGAGCCACTTCCTGGAGCAGCTTCCCCGCATGTGGAGCTCTCTCGTGGACCGGCAGCTCGTGACCACGACCGCCGTGGGCCCCAGCGGCCTCCAGCAGCTGGTTGGGCAGCTGAAGGAG
>NC_051409.1:5260082-5260244 GCF_015228065.2 Penaeus monodon | reverse complement strand
CTCTTTACCTCCTCAACATTACCAATCCTCATCCACCTTCTCCTCTTATTTATGTATTTATTTTCCCCGAATTCGTTTTTGCAGCAAGATATTTATTTGTTTGGTCACTGTAAGATTTTGTTTTTGTTATTTTTACTTGTTAACGTGATGGAAATTGTCTGT
>NC_051409.1:5259671-5259769 GCF_015228065.2 Penaeus monodon | reverse complement strand
TTTTCATCTCTAAGAGGGAATCTAATTTTACCCGAAACGCCATGATTTATTGTTCTTTTCTTTTCTGAGATTATATTTCATTGCACGTTTATCATCGG
>NC_051409.1:5259048-5259163 GCF_015228065.2 Penaeus monodon | reverse complement strand
TCCCCCTCTCCTATGACGTCACACGAATGTTGTTCTAAGTTCGTCTCTAAATTTGCACTATCTTTTTTTATTATCATTAAATAGCTGTGTGTTTAAGGCGTCACGTTTGATAAAG
>NC_051409.1:5258708-5259021 GCF_015228065.2 Penaeus monodon | reverse complement strand
TTGATATAGTGATGGATCTCCAAATATATACACAGACGAATTATCTTATCACGAATATTTTATATTGAATCATAATAGAAAATATGGATAGCTGAGACCGTTCTTACTTCTCCTTTCTATGTCTATGAATAAATAAATAAAACGCCTTTGAGAAAGACGCTTAGATGTATAATATTCAGCGAGCGGACATCCTGCAACGTGCATTGCAATGTGTTATGACTATCAGTGCAATGGGGATTACAGGCTGCTCGGCCAAACCTTAGGGGAGACTTCAATAACTTTATGGTTTAATCTATTTGATAAGAAAATAATG
>NC_051409.1:5258205-5258490 GCF_015228065.2 Penaeus monodon | reverse complement strand
AATCTATCTATCTATCTCCCTCCTTCCCTCCCTCTCTCACCCCTCCTCTCTTCTCCCTTTCTCCTCTTCTTCCTCTCTCTTCTCTCCCATCCCTTCTCTCCTCTCCCTTCCTCCTCTTCTTCCTCTTCCTCATTCACTCACCCTTCATTTCTATCGGCTTTATCTCTCCCCTCCCCTTTCATGGCTTATCCGTTTCTTCGCATTTCCCAATCTTCATCAGAACTTTCCAATCACTCTTTCCAATCAGAAACAGAGAAAGGAAGGAATAGAGAGAAATAGAGGAAA
>NC_051409.1:5257873-5258140 GCF_015228065.2 Penaeus monodon | reverse complement strand
AAGGAGGGGAGGGGAGGAGGAGGAGGAGGAGGAGAGGGGGAGGGTAGGAGGAGAGGGGGAGGGTAGGAGGAGAGGAGGAGAGGGGGAGGGTAGGGGGAGAGGGGGAGGGTAGGAGGGGAGGAGGAGGAGGAGGAGAGGGGGAGGATAGGAGGAGAGGGAAGAGGAAGAGGAGAGAGAAAAAAAATACTTGAACGCATAAATTTTTTTTTTATTAATCTCACATAGATAAGAAAAACAAAGCAAAAGGTACTGATAATCTTTTATCAT
>NC_051409.1:5257351-5257626 GCF_015228065.2 Penaeus monodon | reverse complement strand
GTGATAAAAGATAAGAAATTCGGTCGATTTATCTCGACAGATAAGACTTTCTCCCCAAATACAACGTCATTTGGACTCGAATATAAAGGTAATTATCGAGTCGCGTTAATGAGGATAATTAAGGTAATAAGTAATTAAGGTAATACGTAATTAATTAAGGTGATAAGTAATTAATTAAGGTAATAAGTAATAAATAAGTAATTAAGTTAATAAGTGGGTTAATTAAGTCAGTTCTTGTCTAAATTCATAATGATATATGGGTTTTGGTTTGATTT
>NC_051409.1:5257003-5257090 GCF_015228065.2 Penaeus monodon | reverse complement strand
GCAATAACTAGCAACTTGATCACTAACCATTGAAGTGACAAACAAACAAAAGTCGATTCGACCATTATAAATGACCTTTTGTTCGAC
>NC_051409.1:5256756-5256967 GCF_015228065.2 Penaeus monodon | reverse complement strand
CTATTTCCTGCGCACACTCACGCACGCACCCGAACACAACGGCCGCGCACACACTTCCGAACAAGTGAAGGCGGTTCTGCGGTATTTTTACGTATTGTCGAATGAATTAAATGAAGTGAATGTATTTAGCTTATTTTTTATTACTACTATGGTAAAAAAAAAGGGAAAAAAAGAATGTTTAGTATTTCTTGTTTAAGAATAATAAAATGTG
>NC_051409.1:5256165-5256562 GCF_015228065.2 Penaeus monodon | reverse complement strand
TTAAAGAAATTAATAGGATGAGAATGAAATAAAGAGAACAATATTAATAAATACACTAAGCAAAAGGATTAAACCAAACGAACAAGAACAGCACAACAAAAATAAAAAGAATGAGAGAAAAACGTATAAATAAATAAATAAACAAATAAAATGTCATGCAAAATCTCAATCACAGATCCGCGCATCTCCCCGTCCGATTGCGTCGTACCGGTTCTGGCTTCGACTTAAGTTCGTCAGTCAAATGGTGCAATTACAAGCTCCGAAAAAACACGATTTCGAACACGGTGTGATTGCAAAGGCACCGGGAAACAAGGGCTTTTGTGCCAGAGGTGCAAAACTACGCTGACATCAATGAATATTGCAGTGACACTCGGTGCATATATTTGCAACAATTGGC
>NC_051409.1:5255916-5255989 GCF_015228065.2 Penaeus monodon | reverse complement strand
ATTTCTTCGTCGTTGTATTTCTTACGGAATTAAGATATAGAAAATGCAAAAATAGAGGATAAAATTGGAAAAA
>NC_051409.1:5255508-5255690 GCF_015228065.2 Penaeus monodon | reverse complement strand
GCAAAAGAATTTTCAACACTTGCAAATAACCCCACTATTCAAAATACCGCCTGCAAGACGAGTGAGCAGTCTGTGCAATCGGCCGCAACAAGGTGCAAGTTGCAAGGTCAGTTCGCTACCAATGCTACGCTAAAATGCCCGCTGGCAATTCGGGGCACGCAACCCGGGTAGGTTAGCGAGAG
>NC_051409.1:5255209-5255476 GCF_015228065.2 Penaeus monodon | reverse complement strand
TTGTACGTGTGAAGAACGGTGGGAGAGAGAGGGAAGAGAAGAGAAAAGGAGGAGGGGAGAGGGAGGGAAGGAGGGGGAGGGAGGGGGGAGGGAGAAGAGAGGGAGAGAGGGAAGGGAGGGAGGGAAGGAGGGGAGAGAGAGGAGGGAGAGGAGAGAAAAGGAGGAATAGAAGAGAAAAGGAGGAGAGGAAAGGGAGGGAAGGAGGGAGTGGAGTGAGGGGGAAGAAGAGGAGGAGGAGAGGAGAGAGAGAGGGAGGATGGTGAGTGA
>NC_051409.1:5254981-5255080 GCF_015228065.2 Penaeus monodon | reverse complement strand
AATAGGTCAACGCATGTCTCTTGTCAACATTGCACATCAAACGCCTGTGGTCTTGTTTCTGTTAAATCAAGAAGTGTGCTCTCATGACTCTAACAAGAT
>NC_051409.1:5254043-5254138 GCF_015228065.2 Penaeus monodon | reverse complement strand
GACAGAAAACGGAGATCCCAGGGCCTCAGCTTCCGTCATCTCGTGCCGGGGGGGGGGGCGTGTTGGCTGAGGCTTTCTCCCCGCCAAGCATCTCC
>NC_051409.1:5253062-5253251 GCF_015228065.2 Penaeus monodon | reverse complement strand
CAAGGACGCGCGGGAAGGGAAGGGGAGAGAAAATGGAAAATACAGAAGTGAGAAGAGAGTAAAATGGCGGGAAGCGAAAAGGGTCGAAGAAGAGAAATCAGAGAGACAGCGAAGTTGTAACTGAAAAGAAAACAGAAAAATTATCGAAACACCAATACAAAGGCGGAATTCACTCTTTTTCTCCCTTTT
>NC_051409.1:5252817-5252902 GCF_015228065.2 Penaeus monodon | reverse complement strand
AAGAGCGCCCAACCCAACAGCTGCTGGCGGCTTGGTCACCCTACTGTTACGAAGGGTGACTAGGCACTCGCGAGAACCAGAGCAA
>NC_051409.1:5252590-5252744 GCF_015228065.2 Penaeus monodon | reverse complement strand
ATCCATGTGTCCGTTTCGTTTTATTGTTATATACGCGTGTGTTCTCCGTTTCTCTCTCGGTCTGTCTCCGCCTCGCTTTCGCTTGAAATGCAACATCGTTAACACGACTGGAACATGAATATTGGGGTGTTGCTCTTTCTCCCATCGGTCTCAT
>NC_051409.1:5252135-5252540 GCF_015228065.2 Penaeus monodon | reverse complement strand
CCTTTCCCCTCAACTTTGCCTTGTACTAGTTATTGATTTTTCATTATGTATAGAGCAACGGGCTTGGGGTTTTTGCTGAGCACCCCGTGGAATTCAGGAAATTCCAAATCACTCTTTGTATATGGAAAAGCTCTGGCCAAATCTTTCGAAAAGCAGGAGCGGGAAAGCGGAAACGGCTTCGAAAAGGGAGCGCCGTTTAAAAGCCCGAACGCAGGGCGGACAAGTGTCCCATGTACGGGTCTGTTCAGCCTCTGAGTCGCCGGGAAATCCGCTCTGGTTCAGGAAAAGGGTTTCGGCGTCAACTTCTCTCACATCAACTCGCATGACATGAAAAGGGGAGAGAGAACGGAGTTGCACAGCCCGAGAATGCAGCAGCCGCTTCTGCCGTCGCTTGCAAGGAATGCC
>NC_051409.1:5250987-5252103 GCF_015228065.2 Penaeus monodon | reverse complement strand
CTTCCCTGCAATATTCCACTCGAGAACTTCCTCTCCTCGGCGAGCGAAGCGTTAAGAATCATGCCGTTGGGTCTGGCTAATACAAGGCTACGTCGAGGAGGACTTTCCACTCCTGTTTCAGAGAGGAGACGGCGTCGCGGGCACTCTCTCGGGCTCTTTGTCCGCGCGCCAACCTGTTGGTAGTCCAGAGTGCCACGCCCTGATCGCGCCAGAGCCACGAGGCGAGCAGGCAAGTTGGCAACAAGAAGTTCAGGCCCTTGTGGCCCTTGCTAGGGGCGGAGGGCGGCCCTAAACCCCACCAAAAGCTCCGGCAGGAGTAGCTGTAGCGACTTACCTTCTTCAGACATGGTGTTCCAGTGAAGCGGAGCGCAGGAGGCGAGCGGGGAGGAGCGTCGGGCCCGAATCGGTCTCGCGACGGCGGCGGGAAGTGTGTTGGCGCGCTCGGGCCGGGCCGCGGTTGGTCCAGCGCTCGCAGGGGCTGGCGGGAGTGACGCTCGCGCTCGGGCGTGCTTTTCAAAACGCCTTCGGGGCCGCGTCCCTAAAATCCGGGGTTTCACACTGGCTGCACGCTGATCGGGGCCGCAGGCACTTCACTCGGACACCATACTCCGCTGGCGCGCTCTCGACTGCGACTGACGTGGTGCGGCTGGGCGTGAGGGCGAGGGAGAGAGAATGCGAGACGAGAGCGAGACTTGCCTCCCTGACAGCGCCTCTGACAGCGCCGGCATGACAGTCAGCCCCGCGCAGCCAGTGTTGCCACACGCCGCCACTCGCGCGCGGCTACGGCGGGAGCGGAATCGGCTACTTTTGGGCTACTTTTGGGGGTCTTCGGGCGGGAGATGTAGCCAAATGGAGGGTGAATTTTCGAGGAATCCGTTGTGTTAAATGGGTGTGTTAAGAGTGAATTGTTCAGAAATGTGTTTAGCCTCAAAGGATGAATGTTACTTACGTCACCTGTATGGAAATATAAATATCTCTAATCTAATGTTTGATTAGTTAATGTCAATTGCATTTCTGAAGAACACTTATTTGATATGTCTCATGCGTTCATCAAACCAAATACATCAAGATTATCATAATATTTGACAATATCCCAAAAGCATGTATATTCCCTCA
>NC_051409.1:5250704-5250966 GCF_015228065.2 Penaeus monodon | reverse complement strand
TAAAAAAACGTACATTTTCCAGCCATTTGAAGAAACTGAAAAATAATATTAATTTTGATACCATGGCGTCGACCTGATATGATTTATCTGCTTCCATCACTTACTCATTTCATCTCTAATTTTTAAAAAACTTGCAAACAATAATTCGTGATTTTATGTGGGATTTAAATCGACTCGGATCATTTCACCCACTTCCAAAACAAGTAAAAAAAAAACATATATTCATACATCTTTTTCTTTCTTCATCTATCGCCAATTCCTC
>NC_051409.1:5250541-5250678 GCF_015228065.2 Penaeus monodon | reverse complement strand
TATAATTCCCGAATCTCATATCCACACCTGATAGCGAAACCCATGTCCAAGTGGGCTAGACGTAGCCGAAAACCGCTACTCTGGCAACGCTGCACGTAGCATTGATCTGCAGAGCGAAGGTGCATTCGACGGTCGCC
>NC_051409.1:5250190-5250475 GCF_015228065.2 Penaeus monodon | reverse complement strand
GCCACCATGGTAACGCAAACACATTGCACGCTGGAAATCTCATTCACCGGGCCACTTATAGGGAGAGAGCTGTACGCGTGTCGCATAATAGATGTCGGCGGATCTTCGCTCAAAACCGCGTGGCGACCCGACCTAGCGCTGCCCCCGCGGACTTCTCTAGCGGAAAAGCGCTACTCGCAGACGGCCGATTTCGAACCATATGTTGGGGGGGATGGACGCCGTCTCCCAGCGCGAAATCTGATCGCTATTATTAGTCGCTCGAAGTTAATCCTCGAAGCTTGCAAG
>NC_051409.1:5249292-5249517 GCF_015228065.2 Penaeus monodon | reverse complement strand
TAGGCTAAATCCAACCTCCACCGGGGATCGTTTTCGGCAAATAAAATTGTACATTCGGTTTAACAAGCAAGTTCATGACACTTTTCCGGTAGGTTTATGCTCGCCCCGTAAGCTTGACATGACAGTTTCGTCTGACAGCTTGACAGGCCGGAGATTTACGCGTCGCAGTCTGTGCCAGCCTCCCCTTTCTTGTGACACCTTTTTTTTTTTTTGTTCTTATTTGGT
>NC_051409.1:5248213-5248378 GCF_015228065.2 Penaeus monodon | reverse complement strand
TACCATTATTACAATTCCTTGCGTGTCCGAATAGCTTATTCGCACAGTCGCGGGCGGAGTTTCAAGTCGCTCTCTCTCTCGCTTTTTTTCCCTTTTTTTATGGACTATTGTGTTCTAATAATGACAATTTCCGGGCTGTCTGTCCTGGCTCTTGATTCCGAATCA
>NC_051409.1:5247089-5247391 GCF_015228065.2 Penaeus monodon | reverse complement strand
CCCGGCGTGCTGAGAACACAACCACAAGCATTATTGGCAATAAAACTACTCTCTTTGTACCAATAAACTGCAACCAACAGGAATAGCAGCTTGACATTGCATTAATAACAAGAACATTTGCCTCTTTCTTTATGGAAAAAAAAGACGCTTCTCTTTAGTATGAATCATAACCGATGCGCTTCTCCTTGGTATGGATTATGAAAACTTTCCTGTTTTCTAGTGAATTTTGATAATGCTAACGTTAATCTTTGATATGTACGTAGATGTTAGGACGTACATTGACGGACGTGCATATAAACATG
>NC_051409.1:5246726-5246867 GCF_015228065.2 Penaeus monodon | reverse complement strand
GGCACATTCCCTTTTAATGAAGACAATATTGACTTTTCTCTCGAACCAGACGTCCAAGAAGGATAAATGAAATAAGAAGTTTGTTACCGACCACATACACATTAAAACTTCTATAAATTATCCGAAAAACTTCGCTTTCCC
>NC_051409.1:5246107-5246411 GCF_015228065.2 Penaeus monodon | reverse complement strand
AAGAAACAGACAGAAGGAGAAAGAAAAAAAGAGAAAAAAAAAGAGAAAAATACAGTGAAAGAAAAAAAGAGATAATAACAAAAAACAAAGAAAAAAGTAGAAAAAGAGCATTAATTAACCGCTTCCTGACTGATGCAACGAAATGTCAACACTTGCAACAACTTAAAGATAGCATTGCAATTTGCACGCATTTGCATATCTATAATTAAAATTTGATACACATATATATCTTGCGTTTCTCAATAAATATCATTATTTTATGATTTGCGGAAATTATTGTATTGGATACTTTTGAAATATATTC
>NC_051409.1:5245170-5245852 GCF_015228065.2 Penaeus monodon | reverse complement strand
TCGTGTCCGTGTGCGTGTGTTCGTGCCCCTCCCCCCACCATAAAAAAAAATCCAGAGGAATTTGGAAAAACAACTAAATTAGAAGAAATTCGGAAATTGAAAACGGTTCAAAATTAACTCTTTCTTAATTTTTTTTTCTTAAGACAAAGTCTGTGATTTTTTTAACCTTGACCTGTTTTGTTTTTGTTTTTCTTTCTGTTTTTCTGTTTTCTTTCTTTATTTATTTTTCTTGATCTTAATCCATCTGTGATTTTGAACCTTAACCTTGATTTTTTTTTTTCTTTCTGTTTTTCTGTTTTTTTTTTTTCTTTCCCTTTCTTTTTATTTTATTCTATTTATTTATTTTCTTAATCTTCATCCACGTCTGTTTTTTTCTTTTTTTCTTAGTTTTTCTGTGTTTTTTTTTCATCAAAGTCTGTGATTTTGAACCTTGGCCTGTTTCTCTGTTTTTTTTTCTGTTTTTCTGTTTTTTTATTTCAATTTTTCTGTTTTTTTTTGTTTATTTATTTATTCATCTTCTTAATCTTAATCCATGTCTATGATTTTGAACCTTCTGTTGTAATTTTATGTTTTTTTCTGCTTTATTTTTAATATTTTCTTAATCTATGCCTCTGATTTTGAACCTTAAAATGGTTTTAATTTTTTTCTATTTTTTTTTTATATTGAACCTTGAACCTTGAAC
>NC_051409.1:5244475-5244673 GCF_015228065.2 Penaeus monodon | reverse complement strand
TTCTTCCTCCTAAACCGAACCGTTAAAAATATTTCCTGCACGAGAGAAAAATTGCAAGAAAGTCATGCACTCCGGTCGCTCGGGAAAATGTTTTTGCATGCGCTAACTCCTGAGCGAAATTTATGCGCTAAACATTAGCATAAAACCGCTCTTTTCCTTTGGTACTTCAGAACGAAATCGCTAACTGACAAAGTGTCA
>NC_051409.1:5243674-5243836 GCF_015228065.2 Penaeus monodon | reverse complement strand
TTGATAGTCATGATCTTTCTTATTGCATGGAATCAACATGCAACCGTCATCATACCTTCTTATTTAGTAATACAAATATGTGTTGCAATTTTGCGGACTTCATTTCCCACTTTTTTTTTATCTTTGCAATAACGAGGAGGTTGCAGAGATAAGGCGATAGGT
>NC_051409.1:5241156-5241241 GCF_015228065.2 Penaeus monodon | reverse complement strand
TTACTAACATGCTGATCATAGCTTCGTATCGGGTTTGTTAATCACCTTCGTGGCATGCAATAGGTTCATACCGCCACTGATGGAG
>NC_051409.1:5241019-5241122 GCF_015228065.2 Penaeus monodon | reverse complement strand
CAGTAAAAGCATCTTTAGCAACGGCAACAACAGTAATGTCAAGAGTAACAACAACCTGAAGTGAATGTTTTAGTATTTATAGTCGAATAGTAATTTCGTAGTT
>NC_051409.1:5240591-5240836 GCF_015228065.2 Penaeus monodon | reverse complement strand
AACCACTACAACAAATACAACATAACTCTTGTCGTATCTACCACCACTACCAAAACCACTACTACATCTACTACAACTTGTACAAACTACTAAACCTACAGTAATAAAACAGCAATAGAGAATATTCTAAATTCTTGACTTGCCCCCAACGTATACTTTGAGAAACTTTGAAGTTAGGCAAAGTTTATATGAAATAACTCCGTAGGTTCTAAAGTTCCAAATGTTATCTCACGGTAATCAATTCA
>NC_051409.1:5239221-5239302 GCF_015228065.2 Penaeus monodon | reverse complement strand
CATCTTTCATCTTGTTATCCGATGACTCAGCTAAAATCCTCAACATCGTGTAATCAGATTAAAGTGATATGAGATAAACAG
>NC_051409.1:5239096-5239190 GCF_015228065.2 Penaeus monodon | reverse complement strand
GTGTGAGTATGTGTACGTAACTCTTTTGCTTGTTCATGTGTATTTTCTTTTATTTCCGCTGTGTATTCTGTACGCGTTCGAATATGTAGGAACT
>NC_051409.1:5238900-5238988 GCF_015228065.2 Penaeus monodon | reverse complement strand
TAAATTAACATTATGTTTTATCTGTTTTTGCGAACATGATACTGTATTTGTAACAAACCACGAATCTATTTAATTTCATTCATGGGCA
>NC_051409.1:5237100-5237253 GCF_015228065.2 Penaeus monodon | reverse complement strand
TAACAGAAATCTCAACCATTATAGACCAATATAACGAAAGAATGCACTGTGACAGTGCTATTGGCCAACGAAGCTCATATAACGTACGCTGACTAATCCGTAAACATCTTGGGTGTTACGTAATATTGAGATAAATTTTCCTTTCGTGACGGC
>NC_051409.1:5236824-5236928 GCF_015228065.2 Penaeus monodon | reverse complement strand
GTACCTATTCGAGTTTTTTGCGAATGAGAATCCTTGAAATCAGGGTTGGCTTCCGTAAATAAATATCCTTTATGCGTTTTTTTTCATCGTTTATTGTTATTCAT
>NC_051409.1:5235340-5236039 GCF_015228065.2 Penaeus monodon | reverse complement strand
AATGACTTTCGTGTTGAATTAACAATGGATTAATCATTCGCTTTGGTTGGGAATTTCAGGCGTAAAAGTGTTTCCTGTTGAGGTGAAATGTGCAGGATGAGTAGAATGTGCAGGATGAGTAGAATGTGCAGGATGAGTAGAATGTGCAGGATGAGTAGAATGTGCAGGATGAGTAGAATGTGCAGGATGAGTAGAATGTGCAGGATGAGTAGAATGTGCAGGATGAGTAGAATGTGCAGATTGAGTAGAATGTGCAGGATGAGTAGAATGTGCAGGATGAGTAGAATGTGCAGGATGAGTAGAATGTGCAGGATGAGTAGAATGTGCAGGATGAGTAGAATGTGGCAGGATGAGTAGAATGTGCAGGATGAGTAGAATGTGCAGGATGAGTAGAATGTGCAGGATGAGTAGAATGTGCAGGATGAGTAGAATGTGCAGGATGAGTAGAATGTGCAGCATGAGTAGAATGTGCAGGATGAGTAGAATGTGCAGGATGAGTAGAATGTGCAGGATGAGTAGAATGTGCAGGATGAGTAGAATGTGTAGATTGAGTAGAGTGCGTAGAATGCGTGGAATGAGTTGAATATTTCGAAAGTGTATTAAGTATAATCAGATTAGGTAGATATCATTGCCTTAAAGCATTATTGTTTTAAATGCTATTATATGTGTAATGCATAATGCGCTCACGTTTATGGTTAT
>NC_051409.1:5234787-5234916 GCF_015228065.2 Penaeus monodon | reverse complement strand
GAGTCATTAGGCTGCAACAATCCCCTGTTGCAACGCCTCGCTTTGCTCGACTGAGAAATGAAATGGATGTTTATCGATGTTTGTTTTATGGTGGATGTTATTGGTGTGTTTATCTACCGTCATTTGCTA
>NC_051409.1:5233657-5233793 GCF_015228065.2 Penaeus monodon | reverse complement strand
GTAATTAAGACTGTAATTACCATCAGCGCATAACCTCATTAAACCCCAAAATGACTTCTCCCCCCCCCCCCTACGCACCAAACCCCGCCCCCCTCTCTCATTCCCAAACACTCCTACGCTTCTCTGTTAAAAAAAG
>NC_051409.1:5232946-5233025 GCF_015228065.2 Penaeus monodon | reverse complement strand
AAAAGAGGAAGCAACAGAGGTCTCCTCAAGAACAACAACAATGACAGGAAGAAATTGCATTGTTCGTCGATTGATTTGC
>NC_051409.1:5232829-5232927 GCF_015228065.2 Penaeus monodon | reverse complement strand
TGCATCTTGAGTCCTGTCCGCCATTGTGTTCGAATGCGCGACCACGCGTGTTCGGATAGGTCATATTTGGCTTTGATTCCTTTTTTTTTGAGGGGGGT
>NC_051409.1:5231938-5232253 GCF_015228065.2 Penaeus monodon | reverse complement strand
CCCCTCCCCTCCCTTCCTCCCCATCCCCCCTCCCCTTCCTCCCCTTCCTCCCCATTCCCCATCTTCCACCCCTTCCCCTCTCCCTCCTTCCTCCCCATCCCCCCCTTCCTCCCCACCCACCCCCCTTCCTCCCCACCCCCTTCCTCCCCACCCCCTCCCCTCCTTCCTCCCCCTCCCCCCCCCCCCACCCCCCTTTCCTCCCCATCGTCACAGTAAAAGGGCGGCGACCCTGCCACACACTCGCAGACAATCCGGGAAAAAAAAAAACCGTAATAATTACGACATGTGATTATCTTTTCCCCCCAAATAAACCGT
>NC_051409.1:5231217-5231476 GCF_015228065.2 Penaeus monodon | reverse complement strand
TGGTGTTGTGTGTGCGCGCGTCGTCTGAGTATTTATATGTTTTACCTGCAGAGCTTTTATAATCATAAAAACTGGTTCCATTTTAACTTCTCCCGTTCTGATCTTACTCTCTCTCATCTTCCGCTCCTTGCCTCCCGCTAACCCGTCTCAGAACCAGAGAGAGAAACAGCAACAATCAAACAAATAACACAATCACGAACGCTAATAACCACAAGTAAAATTAACACTAACTAAAATAAAGCATTAAAAATCACAAGAA
>NC_051409.1:5230930-5231147 GCF_015228065.2 Penaeus monodon | reverse complement strand
CGTCCCGAAACAAAATCTAAAAATCGAACACAGATCAGAAATAACAACTACAAAAAAAAAAGGGATCACTAACGAACAAAATCAATAACAAGCATACCAAAAGAAATAAAATATCTTAGAATACCACTAAACACACAAGCCGAAAAACGAAAACAAAACACAAATAACAAGTCGACCCAAGAAAAGAAAAACGAGAAAAACAGAATCGCACTTCCTC
>NC_051409.1:5230702-5230835 GCF_015228065.2 Penaeus monodon | reverse complement strand
TCGACGCTGGCGCATTTCGATCGTCTTCTTTGCCGTTTTTTTTTCCCTCGCCATAAGTCCTCTCACGCGGTGGCGGCGAGTCACGACCCTGGTCTGATCTGGCTTTCTCCTTATTTCCCGACGAGGGGGGGTG
>NC_051409.1:5230502-5230575 GCF_015228065.2 Penaeus monodon | reverse complement strand
GGAAGACAAAAAAACAGGAACTTGATTTTTTCCTGAGTGACTTTGTCTTCCTCGTTTGGTCTGTTTGCTGTGT
>NC_051409.1:5229655-5229761 GCF_015228065.2 Penaeus monodon | reverse complement strand
CGTATTCACTTCATCTTCTTATTGATGGTGTTTTTTTGTTGTTTTTTTTATGCAAGATTAAACTTTTTTTCCTTCTTCTTTTTTCACGATCGGCAACGTAATACGA
>NC_051409.1:5229517-5229629 GCF_015228065.2 Penaeus monodon | reverse complement strand
GTAAAGAAAACCACCACATAAATCTTCTCATCTTTGGAATTAAGCAAATAAGTTCGGAAATTTCTTTTTTTTATGGCGGCCATGTTTGCAATAAAACGAATTGCAAATTTCC
>NC_051409.1:5228507-5229149 GCF_015228065.2 Penaeus monodon | reverse complement strand
TTGGCGGCTTCCGTTACAGGCAGAAGAGTTGGTTGAATTCAAATAATCCTTATTGGGAAGGGGGGAATCCGAACTTCAAATTCTTTCGGAATGGCACGGGGTTCAAGTTTTCATTTCCGGGTTGCATATGTTAGAAATGCTGATCTGTGTCCCTGGTTGTGTTGTTGAGAAGTATTCCCCTGGTTGTTTGTCGAGAAGTATTCCCCGTGTTGTGGAGAAAATGTTCCCGGGTTGTGTTATTGAGAATTATTCCCGGGTTGCTTTTTTCTCGTAAATTTATCTCGGGTTGCCGTTTTCGGAAAGGTCCGGGGTCGCGGTTTCGTAGAAATATCCCGGTTTCGTTGTCGAGAATTATTCCCGGGTTTTCGGTGTTTTCGAGAAATATTTCCGGGTTGCGTTTCCGAGAAAAGTTTCCGGGTTGCGTTTTCGAAAGATATCGCCGGTTTACGTTCCACAAATAGTTCCGGGTTGCGTTTTCCTGGGGGAGAAAATAGTTCCGGTTGCGTTTTGTGAAGAAATTCACCTTCGTGGATCCGTACCGTCAATCAACGCGGCAAAGATTCCACACTTTCGTTTCCCGTTTAGTACGAAATAATTCTCTGTCTTAGTATAATTTTATGATGGTGCATGGTATATGCATGA
>NC_051409.1:5227852-5228120 GCF_015228065.2 Penaeus monodon | reverse complement strand
GACCTCTACTAAAATCAAGATAAATGAAACGGAAAAAAAAAATAAATCAATGATAAAAAAATAGACAAACGAAAAAAGTTTTTTTAAACAGGGATACGAAAATGAAGCGCATAAAATAATGATAAAATACAACAATGCAAAAAAGAAAGAAAAATAATAAAAGGAAAAGAGAGATATAAATCGAAAAATTAGCGCGAAAATGAATAATAAAAAAAACGAACAAAAGAAAAAGAGAAGAAAGAAAAGAAAGAGAAAAGAGAAAAGAGAG
>NC_051409.1:5227602-5227760 GCF_015228065.2 Penaeus monodon | reverse complement strand
AAAGCATCGAAGGAAAAGGCCTTAGAATTCTCACGCCGCATCTTCGTCCCGGTCCCTCACGCCCGAATGGCTCACGCGGGCGCACGGGCGGTTTGGCGTGTGGGTTTGAAGGTCCCCCCGCGCCGGCGTGCAAGGGGGACGCTACCGCTCGCTCGGGG
>NC_051409.1:5226640-5226761 GCF_015228065.2 Penaeus monodon | reverse complement strand
CATCGTCACAGTAAGGTCGGCGACCCTGCCACTCACTCGCAGACAATCACGGAAACACAAACCAGTAATAATTACGAGCGATGTGCTATTATCTTGCCCCGAACGTAACCTGTGAGGAGCT
>NC_051409.1:5226034-5226253 GCF_015228065.2 Penaeus monodon | reverse complement strand
TACATGCAGAGCTTGTTAATCAGTAAAAACTGGTTCCATTTTACTTCTCCCGTTCTGATCTTATCTCTCGTCTCATCTTCCGACTCCTTGCCTCCCGCTAACCGTCTCAGAACCAGAGAGAGAAACAGCAACAAATCAAACAAATAAACAGCAACACGAACGCTAATAACAACAATATTAACACTAACTAAAATAAAGCAATTAAAAATAACAAATGAA
>NC_051409.1:5225584-5225703 GCF_015228065.2 Penaeus monodon | reverse complement strand
TCGACGCTGCGCATTTCGATCGTCTTCTGTTGCCGTTTTTTTTTCCTCGCCATAAAGTCCTCTCACGCGGCGGCGGCGAGTCACGACCTGGTCTGATCTGGCTTCTCTTATTTCCCGAC
>NC_051409.1:5224714-5224823 GCF_015228065.2 Penaeus monodon | reverse complement strand
AAATAAAAACACCACAGTAAATCTTATCATCTTTGGAATTAAGCAAATAAGTTCGAATTTCTTTTTTTTATGGCGGCCATGTTTGGCAATAACGAATATGCAAATTTCC
>NC_051409.1:5223903-5224460 GCF_015228065.2 Penaeus monodon | reverse complement strand
AATTCTCCCGCTCTTAAAGGCAGGAATGATATCCGCTGGCGGCTTCCGTTACAGGAAGAAGAGTTTTGAAATTCAAATATCCTTATTGGGAAAGGCGGGAATCCGAACTTTCAAATTCTTTCGGAATGGCACGGGGGTTCAAGTTGCATTTCCGGGTTGCATTGTTGAGAAATGCTGAGCTGTGTCCCTGGGTTGTGTTGTCGAGAAGTATTCCCCGTGTTGTGGAGAAATGTTCCCGGGTTGTGTTATGGAGAATTATTCCCGGGTTGCTTTTTCTCGAAAATTATCTCCGGGTTGCGTTTTCGAGAAAGGTCCTGGGTCGCGTTTTCGAGAAATATCCCGAGGTTGCGTTTTCGAGAATTATTCCCGGGTTGCGTTTCCGAGAAATAGTTCCGGGTTGCGTTTCCGAGAAATAGTTCCGGGTTGCGTTGTGAAGAAATGTCACCTTCAGTGGATCCGTAAACTCACGAGGCAAAGATCACTCGTTTCCCGTTTAGTACGAGAATATTCTCTGTCTGATAATAATTTTATGATGGTGCATGATATATGTATGAACA
>NC_051409.1:5223480-5223629 GCF_015228065.2 Penaeus monodon | reverse complement strand
GACCTCATACTCAAAATCAAGATCAGAATGAAACGGATAAAAAAAATGAATCAATAGATAAATAAATAGACAAACGAAATAAGATTTTTAAACAGTGGATACGAATAATGAAGCGCATAAAATGAATGATAAATATGACGAACAGATGC
>NC_051409.1:5223079-5223231 GCF_015228065.2 Penaeus monodon | reverse complement strand
GCATCTGAAGGAAGGCCTTAGAATTCTCACGCCCGCATGCTTCGTCTCCGCGTCCCTCACGCCCGAATGAGCTCACGCGGGCGGCACGGGCGGTTTAGGCGTGTGGGTTTGAAGGTCCGCCCGCGCCGGCGTGCAAGGGCGGACGCTACACG
>NC_051409.1:5222073-5222658 GCF_015228065.2 Penaeus monodon | reverse complement strand
CCTCTTCCTTATTCATTCCGTTGTTTTCCGCTTTATTGGTCAAAGTGGCCGGCGAGAGGCGGAAGTAGAGAGGGGAGAAGGGAGAGGGGAAGGAGGGGAAAGGAAGGGGGAGGGGAGAAGGAGAAGAAGGGGAGGGGGGAGGGAGAGGGGAAAGGAGGGGAGGGGAGGGAGAGGGAGAAGGAGGGGAAAGGAAGTGGGAGGGGAGAGGGGAGGGAGGGGGGAATGGGGAAGGAGAGGGAGGTAGGAGAGAAGGAGGGGAGGGAGAGGGAAATGAGGAAGGAGGAGGCGGGGAGGGGTGGGGGTAGGGGAAGGAGGAGGAGGGGATAGGGAGGAGAGGGGAATGGGGAAACGGAAGCGGAAGAGAGAAATAGGTAGCGGATGATGGCAGGAATGTTGGAAGAAAGGTGGGAGGAGATTGGGAAAGATTGGGAAAGCTTATGAATAAATATAAACACACAGGCAAAGCACACACGAGACACAACGAGAAGGATAAATGAGTATAATGATATATTGGTGTGAGTGATGTGTGGGTTGTGTGGGATGTGTGGTGAGAGTGTGGTGGTGATGTGGATGGGTTGTGAAGTG
>NC_051409.1:5221449-5221521 GCF_015228065.2 Penaeus monodon | reverse complement strand
CATTGATCAATATTCGTTCAAAGGACAAACGTACGAAATGAAGGCCATATTGAAACGTATTATATAAGAAAA
>NC_051409.1:5220686-5221097 GCF_015228065.2 Penaeus monodon | reverse complement strand
TTAATCAATTTCATTATTCACATCAACTTTATCAAATTCCATATTTTCTCCATTTCATTCATTATCTTTTTTTTTCTTAGTTAAAGAAAATGAAAAGGAAACGACCTCCTCAAATAGTTCCATTTTCTTTTCTCTGTCTCTTCCTCCTTACCTCCTTTGCACGCACGCTCCCTCCCGCATCCTCGTGTAAATCCGCCTTTTACAATTGCATTTTGCAAACACGTATGCAAATGACACGTAATTACCTACCAGTTTTGAGCGTGGTTGTCTCCTACGCCAATGAGAAAGGCCAGTGGGTGGGCTGGCGAGCATGACACGTCAGAAATCAATTGCATTTTCGAGTTGCAAAGAGATAAGGGATCGTAATGATAATGAAGGAAGCGGGACGGAGTAGGTGGTTGGCCTCAAGGA
>NC_051409.1:5220340-5220483 GCF_015228065.2 Penaeus monodon | reverse complement strand
TGTTTATCTCAGTTTCTCTATACGTGCATGTTTTCCTGATTCAAGAAGGCCTTTTATCTTGCACATCTGATTTATCACAAAACCGCCTTCACTCAAAGCCAATTACGAAACGAGGAAAAGACACATAAGAAAATGACGTAATT
>NC_051409.1:5219874-5220132 GCF_015228065.2 Penaeus monodon | reverse complement strand
TAAAGAAAAAAGAGTATCAAAACAAAACCAAAAAAATAACAACAATAAAAACAATGATAATAAAATCACTTGTATATTTTTAAGCAACCAGATTTAAAAGTATTTATAAGATATTTCACAAGCCTATCATACGAATAGTGTCATTTGTTAACAATATTGATAATAACATTATTGATATAATTACGAACAACAATTACACAGTGATTCGTAAGTTATCATACGTGATAAAACTTATGTTGCTTTTTCCTATTGTTTTGA
>NC_051409.1:5219206-5219586 GCF_015228065.2 Penaeus monodon | reverse complement strand
TGTAAGTCGTTCTAAAAAAGACATCTCTTGTGCCAGAGATTAGCAAATGAAATGATGACTTTCACGTTGCCAGCAAGCAAGCAAGCATCCCCCTTTTGCCCAACATACCCGCAGGCCAACGAGTATGATGCAATTAACGTCACTGAGCATTGTGGTCATATTGCAAAGTCCACGTTGCAGTGCAAGATTTTTTTTTTTTAAGTCTCCGGAGCCTACTTGCATTTTTTTTTCTCTCGTAATATTATAATGAGGTAAAAGGTAGTTTTGGTTTTAGAAACTTTTTTTTTTAGCAATGTTGCAAAATGTTGCAAAAATAAGATACAGAAGAATATCTTGGGGATACTTTCTCGGATGTTAAGTTGACATTATTTTAACATATG
>NC_051409.1:5218716-5218828 GCF_015228065.2 Penaeus monodon | reverse complement strand
ATAAAACAAAACAAAAAATCAAAATCCATAACGACCAAAAGACAGAAACCAAAATTCGATAAAAAAAAAAAAAAAATTGGAAAGCTTAACAGAACAGGAACAGTTTCCCCTT
>NC_051409.1:5218129-5218507 GCF_015228065.2 Penaeus monodon | reverse complement strand
TTTGGCCATGGCGGAGAAGGACAGGAAGCCGAGAGCAGAAAACGTCATCTCACGCCCACAGAAACCCTCGTGTGGGCGTGAGACGGAGACGTGGGCGCGGGCGAGCTGTGACGCCGGGGTTGGGGGGGGTGATAGTGGGGAGAGGGGAGGGGGTGATTGCGGGGGGAGGAGGGAGGGGGTGATAGTAGGGAGAGGGGGGAAGGGGGTGGGGGTGATAGTGGGGGGGATGGGGGAGGAGGGAGGGGGTGATAGTGGGGAAGGGGGAGGGAGGAGGGGGATAGATAGCGAGGGGAGAAGGGGGGGAAGGGTAGGCGGAGAGGGGAGGGGGGTTCTCAGGCATACAGAAAAGTATCATAAATGCAAAATATGATTCGTTTC
>NC_051409.1:5217974-5218067 GCF_015228065.2 Penaeus monodon | reverse complement strand
ATTCAGATATATATCGATATAATAAAAAAAAAAATTAAACCAAACAAACATGGGTACATAAATATGTAGATAGAGAGGGAGAGACAGACAGAC
>NC_051409.1:5217100-5217816 GCF_015228065.2 Penaeus monodon | reverse complement strand
GGGAAACCAACACGACCATCTCTTTAGTTCTATTTTTAACTTCCTAACAAAAAAAAAATTATAACCCTAACAATAAAAAATAAATTATATAAAAAATAATTGAAAAAAAAATCACTATCACGCCTTCAAGTCCAACACAAATCACATTAAAAGATAATTTGTCAGTTTCATCAAAGACAAATCGAGGGGGAGTGGGGGGAGGGAGGGTAGAGGGAGGAGGAAGAGGGGGGGAAAGGGAGGGAGGAGGAAGAGGGGGAAGGGGGAGGGAGGGAGGGGGAAGAGAGGGAGGGGGGAGAGAAGGGGGAGGGAGGGGGAAGAGAAGGGGAAGAGAGGGAGGAGGGAAGGGAGAGGGAGGGAGGGGGAAGAGAGGGAGGTGGGAAGGGAGAGGGAGGGAGGGGGAAGAGAAGGGGGGGAGGGAGAGTGAAGAGAAGGGGTGGGGGATGAAGAGGGGGGAAGACAGGGACACAAAATTGGGGAGAATGAAGAGAAGAGGGATGGAGATTGAGAAAAGGGGGGGGGGGAGGGGAGAGGAGGAGGAGGAGGAGGAGGGGAGGCCCATTCCTTGAGGTAATATATCGTAACGTTGAGATAATGACTTCCTCGCCAGCAGCGATGTAATTAAGGGCGATGTCCCGAACGCCGTGTGTGTGTCCTTGATCCCTACGTGCTTCGGTGCGAATCTATTTTTGGTCGCTTTTCGAAGATCGGGAAGTGAG
>NC_051409.1:5216802-5216877 GCF_015228065.2 Penaeus monodon | reverse complement strand
AATCACTTTTTTTTAACTTTTCAAGCTGGAGGATGAACTAAGAAGTTGCACTCAAAGCGATTCGCAAACATCTGC
>NC_051409.1:5216453-5216559 GCF_015228065.2 Penaeus monodon | reverse complement strand
ACTTTCAAGAACATTGGCTGCAAATATAATTTCTCTTCCTCCTTATACAAACATACCCTATACAAGTTCTAAAAGAAATACTGAGTATATGTTTTACTCTTCGCAT
>NC_051409.1:5216180-5216392 GCF_015228065.2 Penaeus monodon | reverse complement strand
ACCCCCCCCATCCCACACACACACACACAACCCCCCCCCATCCCACACACACAACCCCCCTCTCCCACACACAACCCCCCCCCCCCGCGCACACAAACATATTCCACCCTCCGATCTCCCCCGATCTTGTCCCACACGAGTACCTTAAGGCAGTAAATCACCACGTTTTGCACGAACACTCCGCCCTTAACGCCTCAATCACCCCGTTACGC
>NC_051409.1:5215622-5215699 GCF_015228065.2 Penaeus monodon | reverse complement strand
GGGCTTCCCTTCAGTGCCACGGAGGGGAACAGAGCCGCATAAGGCAGTGGTGTTGTGCTCAGAGACGAATTTCCTGA
>NC_051409.1:5214490-5215169 GCF_015228065.2 Penaeus monodon | reverse complement strand
GCAGAAAAAGGAAAGTCATTTTTCTTGACAACAAATAGATGCTGAAATTGTTGTTTCAAATCTTCACCCTTTTGATTTTTTTTTACTGTATAATACTAACACACTCGCAAAGAAAAAAACGAAAATATAGACGAAATAAAAACAGTTGTTAATAAGGAAAACGAAAGACAGTCGAGAAGAAATAAAAAAAAGAACAAATATAAACGAAATAATAACAAAACAGAATCCAATCCTAAATAAATCAGAAATTCAAAAGGCAATCGATAGGAAATAAAAAATCAAATAAATATAAGCGAAATGATAATAAAAAACAGAATCCAATCCTAAATAAGAAGCCCAAAGTCGTATAAAAATATAAACGAAATGAGAACAAACCAGAATCCAATCTTAAGAAGAAAAACAAAAAACAAAAGACAGTCTAGATGAAACCCAAAAGTATAAGATATAAACGAAATGAGAACAAACCGGAATCCAATCCTAAATAAGGAAAAATAAAAGACAAAAGACACTCGAGAGGAAACCCAAAAAGCGATTCAAGGACTTTATTAAGAACCGAGAAGGTAGTCGCAGAACCCTTTTATTTACAGTGGAGGGGGGGTTCATGGTGCGGCAAAAGGGAATGGGTCCGCGCTCGGTGTTATTTTATTTTTGGGGTTGTTACCCTCTTTTTCTGTAGGAT